>NW_026869219.1:0-123395 GCF_020745735.1 Hemiscyllium ocellatum | reverse complement strand
TTTCTACGAGTTTCTAAGTAAAGCTTATGTGTATTTCTCCTCAGCTGTCTCTGATAAACTTTCTACACTAATCTGACACCCCTTGCTCTCACTCATCCTGCGCGCCATTTTCTCTCCATTCTGTTTTATCTCACTTTCAATTTCTTTCTCTCTGTTTATTCTCTCTCTCTCCTCTCAGTCTATCTCCGATCATTTTTTCCATTTTTAAGCTGCAAAGATGGAGAGCTCGTGACGCACGGTGGGCTGAATGGCCTCCTCCTGTGTTGGACTAATTCTGAAGTTCTGTGACCCACATCACAGCCTTTAGGTGCCTGGAGAGACATGCTGGTCCAGTGGAGGACACAGTGTACAATCATCTATTACCTCTTCCTGTTCTCTGACATGCAGTGCCTCGAAATATCTGTTCAAACAAACAGACTCCTCAAATTAAAATCAGCACACTTCAGGCTGCCAGGTCCATTGTGTTCAGTACCCTCTTCCTGTATGTTGGTGGTCTTATCTGTACTGATATTAATCTTCAACTCTTCCTCACTCACTGTACCTGTTGACATACTGCTGTGGTTCCCCACACCCCTCCCCTCGCCCTCTCTCCCCCACCAATGCTACACATAAGTTTAAACCCCCTGAGGGATAATAGCAAAACTGCCTGCCAGGAGGTTGCTTCTACATCAGGTCTGTCCCGTCCGTCCGTGTAAAACCCAATGATCCACATATCGGAGATTGCTGCCGTTTCAGGTCCATCCCGCCCTTCTTATGTATATCCTACCGACCTGGGAATCCCAATGATACACATATTGGAGATTGTGCCAGTTCACGTCAATCCCATCCTTCTTATATTCGTCCTCCTGACCCGGGAATCTCAATGATCCGCATGTCAGAGATTGCTCCCAGTTCACGTCCATCCCATCTTTCTTATGTTTATCCTCCCGACCCAAGAATCTCAATGATCCACATGAAAAAGACTGCTGCCAGTTCACGTCCATCCTGACCTTCTTGTACATATCCTCCCGACCCAGGAATCCCAATGATCCACATATCAGAGATTGCTGCCACTTTAGGTCCATCCTGTCCTTCTTATATACGTCCTACCGACCCGGGAATCCCAATGATCCCTAAATCGGAGATTGTTGCCAGTTTATGTGTATGTTTATGTTTCCTTCTTGTGTATATCCTACCAAGTCGGGAATCCCAAAGATCCACTTATCAGAAGCACTGCCACTCAACCAGTTCTTTGGTCGTGTATTTAACTGTGCCATCTTCCTTTTCCTAACCTAATTCGCACGTGAAATATTCTAGTGTCTCCAAATTCCAAATATCCTTTCAGCACAACTCCAGCAAGGCCTTAACTTTAAAGTGGATAGACTTGATAATAAAAACTTCAGTGTGACCTCATCAACTGGGAAAGTGGAGTCCACTGATTCAGTCTAATGACCAGAGGATCTCATATCTATCACTTCCATCAAACCTGTTTGACAAGTTATGCATATGGACCATCTATTTGCAGATGGACAAGGATAAACAGAAGACTAGAAAGTATCACAGCAGATGGATGTCATTCAGCCTGTTTAATCTGTTTTGCTATTCGATCGGATTTTCCTTGCAATGGGTCTTTATCCAGCATCCCCAGCCGGTCAGAAAGTGCCCAGTGTCGTTGTGTGCACGACCCTGTGAAGGGAGCATCCAGTGCCGGGCGATGGGGGAAGGAAGTCCCGGGGTAGCACAAGGAAAGGCTGCATGTACTGATGATGAACTGAGGGACTGAAAGAGATGGAATGGGTATCAAGGATCACTGAACTCAGACAAGTGGCCGGGCAAGATTCCTAAACACCCAGGGAACCCGAGAACCATGGCTGCTTTTACAACTGCCTGTCACATTTGCTGCATGTCTCCATCAAACAAAAGCAAGAATACTGTAGATGGTTGAAATCCAAAGCAAACACAGAGACCTACTGTGGGTAGAGAAATGAGTTAATGCTCCCAATGGGAAGAATGATCAAACTCCACACAGACAGGGTCCAGAAATTGGAATTGAACCCGAGTCCCAAGCACTGTGAGGCAGCATTGCTGTGTCACCATGCTGCCCAGTGAAGGATAATTGGGGATAGTATAGTTAGAGGCATAGATACTGTTCTCTGTGATCAGGATTGAGAATTCTGAAGGTTGTGCTTGGGTTTGGGATATGTCATTTAGGCTGCAGACGTACTTGGGTCAGGGTAAAAGATAAAGCTGAAGATTCGAGTGGCTGATCCATTTCGGCCTCCTCCAGTGGTCCCCATCATTACAGATAGCAGTCTTCAGCAAATTCGATTAACTGATATCCAGAACCAATTGAAGGTACTAGATACTGCAAAGGCTATGGGCCCTGATTACATGATAACAATAGTGCGAAGACTTGTACTCCAGCAATTCCCACTCCCCTAGCCAAGCTGTT
This sequence comes from Hemiscyllium ocellatum, assembly GCF_020745735.1. NCBI lineage: Eukaryota > Metazoa > Chordata > Chondrichthyes > Orectolobiformes > Hemiscylliidae > Hemiscyllium > Hemiscyllium ocellatum. Next base: position 120,964 of record NW_026869219.1, on the reverse strand, counting down.
CCAGTACGGTTACAAATGGACAATGGGAAAAACTGTTCAAGTATGTTCTGTACATAAAACGCAGGACAAAGCCAGTTCATCCAAATACCGCCTCATCAGTCTACTCTCCATCATCAGTAAAGTATGGAAGATGTCATCAACAGTGTTATCAAGCAGCACCTGTTCGGCAATAACCTGCTCAGGGACGCCCATTTTGGGGTTTGCCAGGGTCACACAACTCCCGACTTCATCACAGCCTTGGTTCAAGAAAAGAAAAATGAACTGAATTCCAGTCCTTGACATCAAGGTTGCATTCTGCCAAATTGACATCAAGGAGCCCAAGTTAAAATTGGATCGCGAGCCAACACTTCATTGTTGGAGTCATACCTGACAGCTACGAAGATGGCCATTGTTGTTGGAGGTCAGTCATCTCATCTCCAGAACATCTCTGCAGTAGTTCCCACGGATAATAACCTAGGTCGAAACAGCGTCAGCTGCTCCAACAATGACCTTCCTTCCATCATAAGGTCGGAAGTGGGGATATTCAACAATGACTGCACATTGTCAGCACCATAAGACACAGAAATAGTACATGCCCAAATGCAACAACATCTGGACGATATCCAGGATTGGGCTGGCAAGTGGCAATTGGCATTCGCAAATCCAGACAATGACCATCACCGATAAGAAACAATATAACTACTTGTTATTCAGCAGCATTATTATAACTAAATATACTGGGGTTATCATTGACCAGAATCTCAACTGGGCTCGCCACCTAAATATAAGAGTAGATCAGAGGCTAGGAATACTGTGGAAGTGACTCACCTCCTGACCACCCAAAGCCTGTCCACCATCTACAAGGCACAAGTCAGGAATGAGATGGAAAAATCCTCACTTTCCTGAATGGGTACAGCCCCAACAACACTAAAGAAGCTTGACACCATCCAGGACAAAGAAGCCCAATTGATTTGCATCACACCCAGAAGCATTCACTCCCTTCTCCACTGTCGCTCAGGAGCAGCAGTGTGCACTATCTACTAGACACAATGCAAAAATTCCCAAAAGACCCTCAGACAGCTCCTTCCAATCTCACAAAACCTTCCATCTAGAATGACAAGGGCAGTAGACTTTTGGGAAACCGCACTTTCAAATTCCCTTCCAAACCAGTCATCATACTGGTTGGAAATATATTGCCATTCCTTCACTGTTGCTAGGTCAAAACCCGGGAATTCCGTCCTTAATCACTCGTGGGTCAATGCACAACAGCTGGATAGCAGCAGTTTGAGAAGGTAGCTCAGCAACATCTTCTCAAGGGGGCAAATAGGGATGGGCAAGAAATACTGCGCCCATCTAGCGATTCCCATATCCAAAACAGAGTTTTTAAAATTAGTTCCAAATTGATAATCTCGATGTGACAGTTTCTCTGATTTGAAAATGAACAGGAAAACAATATTTCTAATATTGAACATTTTAGACTTTTCTGTTATTAGAAGGGTGTTCAGTATTTGATGACTTATTGTTGCTGAGTGCTTTGATAAATTGCATCTGTTTTGTTAAAATCAATAATACTGGCGTAACAAGATCAATCCTTCGAAAATATTAGACTGAAAATGACAATCGTCGTAGAGACAATGTACTCCCCCAGGTGAGACGCACAGATAGGCGCTTATATTCAACAAATTAATGGACTACTGGCCGACACTGAATCCCCACACTGTCCATATCACAGGGTTTACCATTGACCAGAACGTGAAGTCAAATCAACATACAAACGCAAGGGTTACAAGAGCAGGTCAGAGACTGACAATTCTGCACTGAATAATAGACCCTATCACCTAAAGGGCATTGGTTATAGCAATATGTTTAGGCCATTCAGCCTATCCCTTCAACCTGAAACTGTGCTGTTTGTCATTGTCTCTCTGACTAGTGAAAATATCTTCTACACACTGACTGTATCAATCTTTGCAATAATTGTTCAGTTTCAATCAGACGCCCCTTGCCCCCGCCATACCACCATTCTTCTAAATTCCATCGAGTACACACACTGCCGCTCGTATGACAAGTCGTTATGCCCAGGATGGATCACCTCCAACACCAGCAGATATTTGCCCAGAGATAGTGTCCAAAGCAGCTCACAATATGCCAAATGCCGTCTGACTATAGCCCATTACATTCTCAGCAGTATGTCTCCTCTCTTGCATTCTTGCTCCCTTGAACTGAATGCTCATATTGCATTTGCTTTCGGAACTGCCAACTGAACCGGCACATTACCCATAAGAGAGGACGAGTGCTTCAAAATCCTTTGAGCTTCAGATTTAATGGATCATGTTGAACATAGTGTCTGTCTCCATTCCGCCAGTAAAGTGCATAATCTCAAATGATTCCATATTGTGTTCCATCAGCCACGTGTTTTCCCACAGTCCAAAACTGCCCAAGTCTTTCTGCAACCTCCCCACTTCCTCAATATTATCTGCCCAGCAAACCATCACTGCATCATCTGCAAACTTAGAAAAAATGCCCTCAGGTCCATTGTCCAGTTTGTCCATGTATCACACATTTCCTGGCTCCCTAAGGACTGTGCACCATCTACAAGGCACAACACTCAAGGTGGTTGACTCCATTGAGGTTGAAGCAGTGGCTTGGCAGGAATTAAACCTAAAAAGTCTTCGTTCTCTGCACCACAGTCTCTCAGTAGAAGCACACCCTTCCCCTTTTTGTTGTGAGTTTACTTCATTATGGCGCACAATCCTAGTCTATTGATGTCACTCGGTCTGGAAACTAACGGTGTGGTGCTCTCACCAACCAATGTAACTGTGTGTTGATGATAACGGAGGGAGGTGGGGGAGGTAATATCTATCGTGAATGACTGTGTGACTGCCAGGCTGAAACCTGCCCTGACAGCCTCGGATGTACCTATGCCCGCTGTCACTGCTGTAGACATGATCAGTCTTCCTGAGAGTCAAGTCAAGGAAAGCGACTGACCTGGACGATGTTCCCGGATGTGTACTCAGATCCTATGTGGGCCAACTGGCAGAGGTATTCACATACAACTTCAGCTTCTCCCTCTTACAAGCCGATGTCCCAACCTGCTTCGAGAAGACCACCATCATCCTCGTAAGTGAGAAACCACATGTAACGTGCATTAATGACTACTGCCCAGTGGCTGTAACCTCAATAAACATGGAGTGATTTGAAAGGCTTGTTATGGCTCACATCCCCTCCAATCTCCCAGGCTGACCTGAACCCTTATAATTTGCTGACTAATGTAACAGGCCCAGAACGGATGCCATATCCCAATCCCTGCATTCATCCCTGGGACATCTGGATAACAAGTACACCCTACACCACACTCCTGCTCATTGACGACAGCTCCACCTTAAACATCATTATCCCCTCCAGAATGATCTTAAACCTCCGTGACCTTAGTCACCACTCCACCCTCTGCAATCGATGTCCCGGTTTCAGACCCACAGACAACAATCTGTGTAGATAGGTATCTGCTCCTCCGCCGCAATAACACTCAACACTGGATACCCCAAGGATGCGTCCTCAGCCCCCGACTGTACACACACGGCTGTGTTGCCAAATTCCAAACAAAGCCAGCTGCAAGTTCGCTGAAGACATCATCAAAGCAGGGGGAATACCAACCAACGATGAGTCTGATACAGTAAGGAGATGGGGGCAGGAGATAGCGGGCTTGGTGGCATGGTGTAATGATAATGACCCCTCCCAATTTCCGTAAAAGTAAAGGACTGATCATTGACTTCAGAAAGTAAGGAGAGGAACGCGCCCCCATCTACACCAACGGTTGAGGGAGTGCAGAGCGTCAGGTTGCTCGGCTTGATGATAACTGACAAGCAACCCTGGAGTTCCCAGATAGGTGTGACAGTCAAGAGGTTTCAACAATGCCTCTCCTTCTTCAGGTGGCTCACGAAATTCAGCATGTACTACTTGTATAAATGCACCATTAAGAAAGTAGTGTTCGGGTGCATCACGTCCTGGTGTGGCAACTGCTCTGCCCAGGACCATAAGAAACTACAGTGTTGAGTGCACAGCCCAGACTATGATGGACTCCAACCTCTCAACCAGTGACTCAATTTACACGGCTCGTTGCTGCAGAAAGATTGTTAACATCTATCCCAGATTACTGATGGAAGGGAGTGAGGAAGTAGCTGATGTCTTGACAGATATCTTTGTAGCATCCTTGAATATGGCTGAGGTCACGAGGACGGGGGAATTGTTAATCCCCCGGTTCAAGAAGGGTAACAAGAATAATCCAGTTAAATATAGACCAGTGAGCCTGACGTCAGTGGTAGGGAATCTGCTGGAGAAGATACTGAGGAATAGGATCCATTCTCATTTGAATGAAAATGGTCTTATTAGTGATAGGCAACATGGCTTTGTGCAGGGAAGGTTATGTCTTACCAACTTAATAGAATGCTTTGAGGTAATGACAAAGTTGATCGATGAGGGAAGGGCTGTTGGTTTCATGTAAATGGACTTCAGGAATGCATTCGATAACTTTTTACATGGCCGGGTTGGGGAGAAATTGAAGTCGCATGTGGTCCAGGGTGTGCTCGCTTCATCGATAAAGAACTGGCTGGGCAACAGGAGGCAGAGAGTAGTAGGACAAGTGAGATTCTCAAAATGGAGAACTGTGACCAGTGATGTTCCATTTAAGCTGTTTCTGGAAAGATACATTAATGGACAGAGAACAAAGGGATACAGACCCTTAGACAATAGGCGACAGGTTTAAATAGAGGAACTGGATGGGCGCAAGGTTGAAACGCCGAAAGGCTGCTGCTGTGCTGGAACGTTCTTTGTTCTAATATTTTCAAAGACCCATCACAACCCAGTAACGATCTCTTACAACCTCTTCCATCAGCCTAGAAGATACAGATGACTGAAAGCAAGGAGCAGCTGGCTCAGGAACAGTTTCTTCCCGGCTGTTATGAGACTGATGAATGGGCTCTCTAATCTCAAATAATGCTGATCTTGTTCAAGTTGATCTCGCCTAGCGCACACCCTGTGCAGCGTAACCTACATGCCTCTCAGACATGTTTTACAGCCATTGTTCTGTACATTCTTGCTTACTATGATCTGCCTGTACACCTTGGCACAGTTAACAATAAATCCTCACCTCCGTTCCCCCTAGCTCCCTCCAGTGCTCATTTCCAGCTCTCTCCGGTCCTCAACCCCAGCACCTCTCATTGCTCACCCCAGCTCCCTGTGAACCCACCCCCAGCTCCCTGTGTCCTTTGTCTCTTACTGTTTCTCTCACTCTGTCTGTTTCCCTGTGTTATCCTTTTTTCTGTCTTCTGTTTCTTTCCCTGAATTTACTCTCTCCCCTTCTCCCTGTTCATGTGACTGTTTGTTTCCTTGTTTTGTTTCCTTTCTGTCTTTGACTGATACTCCATCTGTTTCTTGAACTGTGTTCTCTCTCTCCTTCCTTTGTGTCTGTCTCTATTTCACTCGTGATGGTGATGGCCTCTCTATAAAATTGAAGCAGGTGATGCCTGATTGGTTCGATGTTGCCAACACAATTAACTCAACTGGGTTTTGCTATCATGGACATAGTTTATATTTATTGATGAACTTTCAATTGTTGTCAAAACAGCAACCAGAACTTGGGTATCCATTTAACAGCCAATTGTTACAACTAACTATTTTGGAACTGCCCGCCTCCCAGTGTTCTGTATACTGGCAACTGAAAGCATTCTATTCACGTGACATGGTAACTGCTGTGCCCAGGACCATAAGAAACTACGGACAGTCGTGTGCACAGCCCAGGCAATCACTGAAGATAACCTTCCATCCATTTATACTTCTCATTATCGCCGAAAGGCTGATAACAAAAAAAAAATCTTTTCCAAACTGGTAATGATCTCTTACATCCTTTTTCAATAGGGAGAAGATACAGAGGCTTGAAAACATGGACCAGCATACTCAGGAACACCTTCTTCCCTACCGTAATTAGACTGACATCTCTAACTTTTCAAATAATACTAGTCTTGTTAATAGAGATTTTGCTTTGCACATCTCCTGTGCAGCTTTAGCCTTATATGCCTCACTCTGTTGAAGTACCCCATGAGTTGTATTTTCTTGTTTGGTTTCATGTTCCTGCACTAATCACAAAACAAAGTTTTCCATTGTACATTTGACTAAAATAAATCAAATCAAATCAGAGCAAACGCGTGGACTACAGTGGCTCACGGTCTTCTCAAGAGCAGCTAGAAAAGTGAAATAATGCTGTCCCAGCCAGTGATACTCATATCCCATTCAAGAATATAAGAAAATGACCACACCCAGGGAAAGGAGACAGGGAGATAAAATCGTTTTAAACATGGTGTTAGACAAATACAGGTTTCCCTCGCTATCTGAAAGTACAGTGTTTCTTTGGATTTCTTTTGATTAGTGATAACAGGTCCTAATGTAGGTCACTTGGAAAGGGAGGGGGCGAAATGTAAACTTTTGAAAAGCAGGGGATACCTGTATTTACATGGGCATGATATTTAGGAAGGTGGGAAGGGCGAAAAATAAATGAGGTGAATCTCACATTTTAGTTCCATGCCAGCTGATTATCATTCCATTTGTTTGTTCTTTTTCTTCTATCTCTCTCTTTCTCCATCAATTCAACTCAGTCCTCTTCCCCTGCACAGCTCACTTCCCTGCCACTAACAGTATTCACACTATTTCCCAACTGATTTAAGTTCTGAAGAGCACTTTCCGTTCTTTTCTTTTTGAAATATAATTTCAGGTCAGTAACACACCTTCCACCCCGCCCAGAATAATCATCAGCACTGCTGATATCGATATGGCAGCAGTTCCCAGTGGTGGAAATCATGACAATACCCAAGGAAAACCTCCTCTCCATTGTTTTAATGTTCAAGTCCATTATTCTAAGAATCCGATCCAATGTCTACGCAGCTGCTGATCTCTGTTACTGTCAGAGCAGATGCACCTGCTACTACAGTGGGATAAAACACTGAGTGAACTCCTGACTGAAAGGAGAGGGAAACCCTCCGGTGACAAGTTACAATGTATGGAGACTGACATCAATCACAGTCACTGAGCAAACAGCTCCAGCTTTCAATACAGCACATTCAGTTCACAATATAACTGTACTGGACTGAATGTTGACATTGCCAGCTATTGGTCACATCTCCCATCACCAATTGCTCTCGTGAAGTCAGTTGTGAGGAAGAATGATTTTTTTTTCCGTAGGCTAGATGGCTCTGCTCTGTTGTACGTTTGCAAAGCTGTACCATCTCTCCCCAAATCCATCCATGCACCAAAAGAAACACAATCAGGATGTTGTTACTGTGTGGATGTCTCCCTCACGGGAACAAACACCAGCCATCAGTCTATCACTGAACACAGTTGCCCTGAACATAGACAGAAAGTTGGACTTCTCTGAATATTCCTCTCACTGCTCCAATAAGGCAACTTTGGAACTTCCATACATAATATGCTTCAGTAATCTTTTTAACAAAAATTGACAAACACCCTAATGCAGTTTTATTTGAGGTAAAGCAGTATTTTTATACATTTTGGCCTCAGTCCAAAACCAATTGTATTAAGCACAATGAACCTATTCATTAAGACTTATGAATTAATGAGTCAGATTTGTATGAATATGACATTGGCTGAGAGATAGGACAGAATGGGGGCATCGGCTGTGGAGACGGCATAGAGTACAATGATATTTCCCAGTCATCATTGCTCTTTCTGATAGACAGAATTAAATATAACGCACAAGAAGAGATGCAAAGCCAAATGTGAACTGAACAGGATAATTTTATATGTGTTAAAGTGAACTATATTTTATACGCACATTACTTAATCATTGAGTGTACAATTTGAGTAGGGTCAACAGACCTGAAATATTAGCTTTGGGTTAATGTTGCTGTTCACAGATACTGCCAGACTGCCGAGCTTTCATTCGAATTCCTGTTTTTGTTTGAGACGGATCGTATTGTTCATATCTGGTAGGATACCTACAATTAAAAGCAGGCACTAATAAGAAAATAAGAAGGTCTGTGTGGACAACACAGAATAACTGTTGAGATACAGCTCATTCTAAGCTGGAAAAGAGAATAGGTTGAGTGCCCTCCACCTTTGCTGTAATAATTCTGTGATATACCTTGAAAGCTTATGGAGGGGGAGACAAGCTTGTTCAATTAAGGACAGTTTTCCATCATCAAAAATCGATTCTTATTATTTCATGAAGTTCAGTTGCTTCGAAACAGTATTTTCAAACAAAGTGGATTACTGAGATTTATAGGACATTCAGAATGTGTTTTTCTCTTTGAATCTTACAGAAGAAACAGATTTCGGCCGTACAACATGTGTCACAGACAAACCAATTGTAATAGGAACAGGAAAGGACCATAGTGTCCAAATACAACCAAGGTCAACATATGGACCTGTCAAAAAATATGAAATATAATGATATGAAAATGAGATACAAACTGAAAATGGTGTAGAAATGAAAAAAAAAATAAGAGATGAGGAATTATCTGCAGAAAGGAGCAGAGTTAACATATTGGTTATGATGTGACGCTTCTGAAAAGTCAAATGTTAGTTCTGTGCATCTGTACTCAGATTCTGCCAGATTTGTTGAGTTTTTCTCCAGCTCATTCATTTTTTTCTGAATTGTGACAAATTGTCTGATCTGAACGATGAGATGGTGATGTTATGACAGGAGGTGCTTTTGGAGGAGTGGATGCATTTAGCGTGCTGGGCACAGGTGGGGAGGCAGGTTCCAAGGGGTCATGGGCATCTCTGTATTATTGCATCTTGTGGGCCTCACATATCTGATGAGCATGGCGAATGAGCCAGAGAAAGAAATAGAATTTGGGAGCGGTGCAGCATTGAGCTAATGAGATGTGATGCGTTTGGACAGATAAAATGTTGATACCAGTGGTACTGACACCACACCATCAGTCCTCAGAAAGTAACTGATTGAAAATAATCTGAATCGTAATCTCATTGTAACACCCTGATTCCATTGGGGTGACACTCAACCAGCAAGGTCTTACTTTTCTGAGATTTTAGACCAGACTGTGAAAACGGAACATAAGTTGATGTTATTAACAGGAGACATTTATCCATGGCTTTGGAAGGCACTAGAAGGGCAGAGTTTATTTGGCATTCTCAAAAGCTCTGGGGAAAGTGTCATTGTTCAGTGAGGAAATTACCAAGACAGAATATCCACGGAATCCCATTGACCACAGTTTACTCAGGGGCCGTGATGCCACACGAGTCAAATAGTACTTTGATGCAAGTGAAGTTACTCTAATCACAACTCAAATGTCATTGGAAATTCCTTAAAAAGCAAAATGATAGAACACGGCTTGTTCAAATAATGTGCTCACTGTACTCACAACATTTAAAGGAAAACTGATGCATGGATTTCTGATTCTGAGGAGATGTTCATCCTATTTGTGATGAGGCTGTTTGGTTAAGCGCTGTGACAGAGAGCTAGAAAGACACTCCACTCTGTACCATGGGGAACAAAACCATCCTGGTCAAGGTGCATCAGGTAGTGACAAAAACACACTATTGTCTGTTCCAATTGGACATTGATCACACCAATCTCATCACACACGGATGATCAATAGCAGCACAGAAGCCAACAGCTCCCATCATCCCAGTTGGAAAGCTAAAAGTGAATGCGATGGTCAGGTGAAGAGGGCGTAACTGGGAATTTGATGTAACTTACAATGGAAGTGGCAGAAGGAGGGTGTAAAGGGAGATCATCAGTAGAAGAGCATGTAGCAGTAGAAGGGATAGTGCAAGGGAAGTAGGAGTGGCAGGAAAGAGTATGATGGAGGAGGAAGAATGGCACATGAAGTTTGAGTGACAGGGACAATCTTGTTTTTGGGGAAACGGGATTGGGTGCACAAACGTCACTGTTCAGGAAAGTCGAGATCTGGTTTCCATTCAAAATTAAGAAATTATTTCGTGTACTTTTTCTTCTATTACTTCATTCTAGTTCAGATTGCACATGTACTCTATATTTCTGTATCCCCATCAAGTGGAGACAACATGTTATTTTTCTCATCTAGTGGGGCGTTTCAATATTTTTGATTTTATTACAGTATATATTAGCTTCCAATTCAAGGTAGGCATGAGAACATGAGTTGATCTCCTGCAGTTTGTCCATAACATAGAATTTAATTGAATATTTATCCTCAACACACTCGCTGATTTAAACTAACAATGAATTAGTCAGTGTGCATCCTGCAGGTGAAACATTTCTTCAGCTTTGGCTATTGCAGTGAATGTAACAAAGAACAGTGTCTCCAGAATGCTAATGTTCCAGCGCAAGATACCAAACCCTAGTTCATCCTAAGTTATTTACAAGCTTTATGAATAAAACAGGTAGAGTGGTAAAATGTAAAAGGTGAATTCAACTCTGTGTCAAAAATGTTATCTCTGGCGTCCTCACAAAAGATATAAACCACATCACTCTGTAAATTGACCAAAATAAGAAAAGGTATCGACTGGAATTCTCAAATCTTCCTCTAAATAACATCTGGAGAACAGGAAGGAACACATGATTTGTTTGTGAGATTCATAAATGACGATGGTGAGCATATCGAAGATGGGGGTGGGGGCAGTGGAATGATGCGGATGACACAAAGCTGAGCTGTGTGGCTCAGAGTTGGGAGGAAAGAGTTAGGCTACAGGAGGATATAACTAGATTATTCAGATAGCCAGATCAATGGCCGATGAAATTTAACACTGATAAATGTGGGTTGAAGCACGTCAGAAGTAATATGACAAGCGAGTACTCAAACTATGAATGGGGTGGGCGAAATTTGCTCGTTTTTTTCTTTGCAGCAGGGAAAGACGAGGAGGGAACCTGGTACAGGTGCACAAGAGCATAAGGAGTGTAGAGAGGATGAACAACCAAAAGCCATTTCCCTGAGTCAAACTGTCAAAAACAATGGGACACATTTTTAAAGTGAAAGGCAGGGGAATGAGAGAGGATTTGTGGAATGCGTTCAGTTTGGAGGGTGGTGTGAATCTGGAAGGCATTGCCGAGGAGGGTGGTTGAGGCAGGTAACCTCACAAACATGTGCTCTTGCTGGCACAGACGTAATAGGCCTTTTCTTCGTTGCATGATTCTATGCGGTGGCAGCCGTGAGCAGTCTGATATATTCTGAAGAAATAAGCAATGGCAGTTGCTGGTTTGTTCCTCTGACTGGACTCAGTGAGTGGCGAGATTACAAACCAGCATCATCTCATGCAGCTTCAGCACGTACTCAACCTACAGAAACCAAGCCATCTCTGGGAGCATCCAGGGTAATTCACATGCTCAGTGGATTCACTGTCCAACAACAGCACGAGCATTTTTCAGCTGTTTGCACTATTATTATAGCTTCAGCAATGTCATCGACACAGATTTTCCTTCAATATAATGCAGACTTCTAGCTATGAGGGTGCTATATCTCTGAAGCATAATAGATTCCTTCCCAGGTATTCACTTTGATAAAAATCAAGTTTCCCTGTGTTTTGCTGCCAGTTGTTTATCACAGAATTCCTCACTCCACTCCAGCCCAACCTCTTTCCCCTTTAATATTTTGTTGTGCACTGTCTTCCTGATCTCACACACCTCAATCCCTCACGTCCCCTATATTCCTCATTTCTGAATCCCTGATAAACCTGAGCCTCATCTCTTTCATTTATTCCAACTTCCATCTCACAACGTGAACTGATATGATTCCTTCCCTCAGCATGGTAATTAGACTGGCTATGCCTGATGTGCTATTCATCTCGACCTTCCACTCAGGTTCTGACACGCTGCTTTGGTTAACAACCTCCTGGTTTGTTAGTTTAAATCTATTCGGTTTGCACTAGCAAACCTCCCCAAATGACGTTGTTGCTCCTCCAGCAAAGATGCAACCTGCTTTTTTTTGTACAGGTCGCACCTGTCCTGGAAGAAATCCCAATGATCCAAAAATCTGAAACCATCAACCCTGAACTAGCTTTTGAACAACATGTTAAGCTATACGGCGTCCTTATCCTTACCTCTTTTCAATATGGCATGGGGAATAATTCAGAGATTACAGAGGATTGTTCTGTCTCTCTCTCACATACACATTCACATACACAATCAGGCTGACACCACATTACTTATAAAGTTATTGGTATTCTTCTGCAAAGTAATCAGAATGATAACTGGAATGAAGGATATTTAGTTAAAGAAAGGATGAGAAAGAACGTGTTTCTTCTGGACGTCAGTTTGCTAGCTGAATTGAAGAGTTCATTTTCAGACAGTTCATAACTATATCAGGGAATATTGTCGGTTAGCCTCCGGTGAAATTCTAGTGTTATGTCCCACATCCTATTTAAGTATTTACGTTTCCTTGAGTCAGTGATGTAATTTCCAGTATTGGTGATTTCATCCTGGTCCTTTTCCTCAGAGAGTGTAAGATGGAATCAAAATCGACGTGTTTGTTGATGGATTTCTGGTTGGAATGCCATGCTTCTAGGAATTCTTGTGCGTGTCTCTGTTGGCTTGTCCTCGATGGATGAGCAGACCCAATCAAAATGATATACTTCCTCATTCGTATGTAAGGATCTAGTGAGAGTAGGTCATGTCTTTTTTCTGGCTAGTTATTGTTCATGCATCCAGGTGGCTAGTTCTCCGCCTGTTTTTCCGATGTAGTGTTTGTTACAGTACTTGCAAGGCCATACTCACAGGAATCCGATTCACTTGAGAGGATGAAAAGGACAACCAACTCCCATACCTAGACGTGATGGTACAGAGAATACCTAACGGAGAATTCACCACAAAGGTATACAGGAAAACCACACACACAGACCAAGTCCTAAACTACGAAAGCAACTAAACCAACGCACACAAAAGAAGTTGCATCAAGACACTATTCAAACGGGCCACAATACACTGCAGTGCACCAGAACTGCAAAAAGAGGAAGAAGATCACCTATTCAATGGATTCACCAAAAACGGGCACCCACGCAATTTCATCAACAGATGCCTAAGGGAAAGACGACGGAATGGGGACATGCCACAACCCAAAGGATTGGCCACACTACCATACATCAAGAGCATTTCTGAACTGGCAGCCAGACTACTGCGACCATTAGGACTCATAAAAGCACACAAACCAACAGCCACTCTCAGACAACAACTCACAAGAACGAAGGACCCGATACCCAGCATGAACAAAACCAATGTAGTGTACAAAATCCTATGCAAGGACTGCACAAAACACTACACAGGACAAACAGGAAGGCAGCTAACGATCTGCATCCATGAACACCAACTAGCCACGAAACGACATGACCAGCTATCCTCAGTAGCAACACACGCAGATGACAAGCATCATGAGTTTGACTGGGAGAACACTACTATTATAGGACAAGCCAAACAGAGAACAACCAGGAAATTCCTAGAGGCATGGCACTCATCCACAGATTCAATCAATAAGCACATCGACCTGGACCCAATATACCGAACACTGCAACGGACAGCTGGAACTGACAACCAGAAGCAGCAGATTCAAACCACTACAAATGCCGGAGGAAAGATCACAGAAGCGCTTCACAGGAGGCTCCCAAGCACTGAGGATGTCACCTAGACAGGGGACGAAGCGTCTGCAACACAAATTCCCAGCTCGGCGAACAGAACCACAACAATGAACACCCGAGCTACAAATCTTCTCACAAACTTTGAACACCATGCTCTTTATTCGATATTAAATAACATGTGCATTCTTTATTTTTATGTTACAAAAATTTGACAGGAGTTTATACTTTATTTCCATAAACATAGAATCGATCTAATTGTTTTCAGAGATTATAGTTCACTTGAATAATCATACTTCACATCTCATTTTTGCCCAATTCACGAAACATAGCTAACAGCTGATTATTGTTCGGGTCAGTAAACTCAACACCTTGCAATGATCTACGCTAAAAACGGCTTCCCAAAGATTTGGAATCATTTACAGTGTTACTGGAATTCGCAGTTGCCAGTGTTGCTGAGTGACACACTGACCTGCTCCTAAATCTGTGCAAAGAGTTTCTAACCTGTGTCAGGGCAGTCAGTCAAACATTTATTCACAACAAATAATTTGGAATCCAACCTGGGAAAGGTGGGAGCTCGCTAACAGTCTATCACTGGTCTCAATGTAGCTACAAATGATGCCCAAATTAGATATCAATGGCTGACCAGCAGCCAGGTTTTAAAAAAAATCATCTTCAGTCAGAGCCTGGCCCAGTGGGCAGATGTGTCGACATGCAGTGTCAGAATCACACTGCACAACTCACTGATGGTGCTGACACCTGGCCTGCCTCCCAGACTCCATACATCTGCACCCTGGGCTGGATACTGGGAAAAGACGTAAAAAACCTGACAGTCTGATGCACTATCTTGAGTCTCACAAAGAAACCTCTGAAACCATATCCAATAAATGTCACCTTCATTATCACCAGTATCAAAATGAAATTTTACATCTCGGAGGATGGTCAGAGATTAATACATGGTTCACCCAAAAAAATGTATCTGAAGAAAACAGCAGCAAACGCCAGGCCAAGAAGTACGTTAATGACCGAACTTAGCGGATTATGCCTGGTGTATGTCATCACATACATATTGTACTGGCACTCAGGTGACTGTAACAATGCACACCGTAAATGTAAGTTTTGACCTAACACCTCGTCAAAGCTTCCTGATCTCACACACATCATTCCCTCACACACTCAAGCATTGATGAGAATCTACAAGCTTGGTTAAACAGGAATCATAGTACAGGCCTTCAGCCCTTGACGTCCTTTTATCCTGTTCTAAGATCAGACGAACCTACATACCTTTCATTATATGATCATTCATGTGCCTATCCACACACCCACACTCTCTGTGTAAAGAACGTACCTTGGACATCTCTCACAAATATTCCTCCAAGTACTTTAAAATCATGCCCCCTCATGATAGCCACTTCTGTCCTGGGTGAAATTCACTGGCTGTCCACTCTATCTATGCCTCTAATCATCTTGTCCACCTCTATCAAGTCATGTTCCATTCTTTTTCGTTCCAATGAGAAAAAAAAACATAGTTCTCTGAATTTTCTTTGCAAGACCTGCCCTCCAGTCCAAGCAGCGACCTGATTAATTTCCTCAGTACGCTCACCAATGCTTCCACATCTTTCCTATAATGAGGCGATCAGTATGGAACACAACGTTCGAAGTGATCTCACCAGGGTTCCATAGAGCTCCAGCATAACCTCACTACTTAAACTCAACCCTCCTGCTAATGAAAACATCATCCGGCTTCTTAAGAACCTTATCAACCTGGGTGGCAACTTTGTGGGAGCTATGACATGGATCGTCAGATCCCACTGTTCCTCCACAATGTATGACTCGTACATTTAACCGTGTATTATGCATTCAAATTTGACCTTCCAAACTGAATCGCTTCACGATTTTCTAGGTTGAACTCCAATTGCCCCTTATCAGCCCAGTTCAGCATCCTTTTGATGTCCTGTGCAAACTATAATAGCCCTCAACACTACCCACAATTCGACTAAACTTTGTTAAATTGAAAAACTTACTAATCCACCTACCCTCTTCCTCATCGAAGTCATTTGTAAATATCACAAACAGCAGAAGTCCCAGAACCGATCCCAATGGAACACCAATGGTCACCAAGCACCAGACAGAATGCTTGCCATTTTCCACCCGCCTCTGTCTTCTATGGCCAGTCAATTCTGCATCCAGACTGGCCGGTTTCCCTGTATCCGATGCATCCTTACTTTCTGAATGAACCTACCATGAGTAAATTTACCAAACGCCTAGTTAAAAACCATGTACTCCACATCCACAACTCTCGCTTCTTCAATGTATTTGATCCCATCCTCAAAGTATTCAGTAAGGTATGTGAGGCATGACCTGCCCCTCACAAAGCCATGCTGACTATTTCTAACAAAACTATAATTTGCATGTAATCATAAATTCTGTCTCTCAGAATCCTCTCCAAAACTTGGTCCAATGTTGATGTAAACTGACTGGTCTGTAATTCTCAGGATTATCCCTATTCCACTTCCTGAACAAGGGAGTACATTTGCCACCCTCCAATCATCTGGCATTACTCCAATGGAGAGTGAGGACGCAAAGATCATCTCCAAAATGCAGTAATCTCTTCCCGCTCTTCCTGTAGTACGCCAGGGGGGATCCCGTCTCGCCCAGGAGATTTATCTATCCCTATGTTTGTATTTCAAACAGTCTGTACTTCACCTCACCATGTCTACTCACTGCCCAAATACCAGATTGACTGCTTTCCATTTCAGGTCTCTGTACAGTGCTGCTTTCTGATCGCATATGGTTCCCTATAAACTGTTAATCATGGAATGCAAAACATGGGAAGGCACCAATGCCTTCCTGATGAAAGGCTGATGCCCAAAGCTTTGACTCTCCTGCTCTTTAAATGTCGCCTGACATGCCGTGCTTTTCCAGCGCTACACTTTTCGATTGATCACCAGTATCTGCAGGTCTCATTTTCTCCTTTACAAAGGGCTGTCCCCTCTGCACACTGAGCAGACAATTAATCAGCAGAAACCCGTTGTATTTAGAGCTGACTGTTCAGTTCTGGAAAGTTGCACTTGACGAATACATTTATTGAAAACGAAATTACAATTCAACAAATATTCATTCAGTCCCAGAGTTACAGTTTCGGTTCATGAATAACGAGCTTGATAACGAGCAGTGAATAACTGAAGAACTCGGAGGTACAGAGGACTCTAGGCGATGTATTCCAGGCTGGATGTGCTTTCCCTAAAGGTTGGATATATTATCGGACAGACAAACGTGATAAGGGAACGAGCTGACATGTGGAATTGTGACATTTTTGCCATTACAGAGATAAGTTTGAGGGAGATCAGGGCTGACAACTCAATATTCTGCTGTACAAGAGGCAGCACAGGGGAGGGGTAAAGGAGGAGGTGGTGATGCATTATTAGTTATGGAGTCAGTTGCTGCAATAAGAAGGGAATTAAATCGGAAAGAGAAGCTCAAAGCAGGTACAAATTGAGCAGGTCAATGGAGGCATCTACCATATGTGTAGGACTAAACTTAAAACGTCAGTAGAAACGCAAATATTAGGCGTGATAAAACATTAGCGGGTAGAATGAGCGGATTGAGAGAGATAGGGAGAAGAAAATGATTTGGGAGGGGCTTAGAGATATAGGGAGAGGTGTAGGGTTTGGGGTGGATTAGAGAGATAGGTAGGCGTTCAGGGTTTGAGAGATTTATGGAGTAGTAAAGGGTTTGGAGGAGGTTAGAGAGATAGAGAAGGGTTACGGATTGGAGGGGGTTAGAGAAATAGGTAGGCGTGCAGGGTTTGAGACAGATACGGAGTACTATAGGGTTTGGAGCAGGTTAGAGATATAGAGAAGGGTGTTGGGATTGGAGGGGATTAGACAGATAGGGAAAGGGTTTGGTGGGGTTGAGATAAGTAGGGAGAGGTATAGGGTTTGGAGGGGTCAGAAATATCGGAGGGATACAGGGTTTAGAATGGATTAAGTAAATGGAGTGTTGTGCATGGTCTAGAGTAGGTTGAAGAGATAGAGAAGGGAGTAGTCTTTGTAGGAGTTTAGAGAGCTAGGGAGGGGTGCAGTATTTGGAGAGGGTGAAGGAGATAGGGAAGAGTATCGGGTTTGGAGGAAGTTAGAGAGATATAAAAGAGGTAAAGTGTATGAAGGGTGTTATACAGATAGCGAAGACAATAGGGGCTGGAGAAGGTTACATATCTGGGATGGGTGGAAGGTTTGGAGGAGGATAAAGAGATAGAGAGGAGTGGAGGGTTTGGAGAAGGAGAGAGAAATAGCGAATGGGGTAGGTTTGGAGGAGATGAGAAGCTCATTGTGTCAGATCAAACACTGACTCAGAAACCCCCTGCTGACTCCCCGCCCTCAGCCTCACGGTGTCAGATCAAACACTGACACAGAAACCCTCTGCTGACTCCCCGCCCTCAGCCTCACGGTGTCAGATCAAACACTGACACAGAAACCTCCTGCTGACTCCCCTACTTCCGCTGATGGATCAGTGTCCCTTCACATTGACCGGCACTTGGAGGAAGCCCTGAAAGAGTAACAAAGGTGGAGAATGTATATACTGGATGGGCCATTTCAAAACCAACCACCAAGAAAGGTTCAGCAGCAGCGTTGCTGATCGAGCTGGCCGTTTCCAAAAGGACATAACTGCTTCACTGCGTCTGCACCGGGTCGAGGGAAATGACTGGCAGGGAGAAACATCCTTGACCTCACCCTCACCAACCTACTGGCTGCAGACACATTGTTCGATACCCGTATTGGGAACGGTGACGGCTGCACACAGTATTTCTGGAGATAAAGTTCCACTTTTATATCATGAAGACCCCCTGTGTATATGTGACACCATCACTGTGCTAAACAGGGCAGATTTCCAAAAGATTTTGGAATTTTGCACTGGCCTGTATGAGGTGGTTCAGGTCATTACCAACAGCAGCAGAATTGTACTCGAGTATGATTTTCACTATCACTGCCTGGCGTATGCTCCACTTTACCCTGACCATCAAACCAGGGATACAGCCTTGTTAAATGGAGAACACAGGAGGGCCTGCCTGTAGTAGCCCAAAATACACCTCAGGATGAGATGAAGTTACTAAATTGGACCATTTGCTCACCACATGGTATAAATAGCAAATTATACACAGATCTAAAAAATGAATCAGACCTAATCTCTGCAATCCTCTCACATGCAGTCTGGGTGAGTGGTGGTGGACAATGACACAACTCACTGGAGGAGGTGGATCCACAAATACCACCTTCCTCAAAGATTGAAGATCCCAGCACAATAATAGAAAAGCTAAGGCTGAAACTTTCACAAGAACCTTCAGACAAAATATCGATGGGATGATCTATTTTAGTCTCCTCCAGATGGCATTCTTCAGCTAATCCGGTTCACTATGTGTGGTATTTACAAACAGCTGGAGGGATTGGAGAATACAAAGGTTGTGGGCCCCGATAACATTCCATTCAAGCTGTTCCTGCTGGGATACAGCACTGGGACCTAGCTGACAATGTGGGAAACTATCCAAGTGTGTCCTCTGGACACACAGACAAAACATCAGATAATCAATGACCACCCCATTGCTCTAATCCGTGTCATTAATGTGGAAGATGTCACCTACAGTGAGATCAAGCAGCACTTCCTCAGCACCAACCTGCTCACTGAGCTCAGTTTGGACTCTCATCCCTTGGGCTCATTGAAGCCTTGGTTTAATGATGTACAACAAGAAAACACACAGCTGAATTCTAGAGGTAAAGTGACAGTGACTGCACTTTTAACATGATCATAACTATGTTTGACCAAGTGCCATATCCAGGATTAACAGCAAAACTGGAGCAAATAGGAATCGTCTGCACTGGCAGAAGTTACACCTGGTACAAAGGAAGGCAGCTGGTATTGGTGGAAAGCAGCCATCTCAGCTCTGCCGCAGTTCCCCAGGGGAGGAGTTACTGAGTAAGCCTGTAGATCAGAAATGGAAAGGCAGGGCACCATACCACGACAGGATGCTAGGGCTTCTCTCTAGTTAGACAGAGACGACTGGTGGTAAATTAACTGGACAGTCCTCATGCCTCAAGTGAGGGAGAGCTTGAGTAGGACAGCCCTTTTCAGACACCTCATTCAGTGCAGAAACTGAACCCACACTGTTGGTATTAATCTGTATTACAAACCAGCCGTCCAACTGATTGAGCTAACCAAGTCCTCGCTCAGCTCCTTGGGTTAGATACTGTAATATTATTCCATTCAGATATGTTGTTAGACACCTCTGGAGCAGGTGGAACTAGAAGAGAGGGACAGCATCAGTGAGCTGTAAGAGTGCTCTCTGCCCTAGGCCTAATAATTTTCAGCTGCTTCATAAAGTCACAACTGGGACTGTTTGCCGATAATTAGACAATGTTCAGTATAATTTGTGATTTACTCGGATACTGAAGCAATCCTTATCCAAATGCAACAAGGACCTGGAAATATGAAGGTGTGTGCTTAAGAGTGACAAGTACCATTTCCGTTGCACTCATGCCAGACAACAATTACCTCTAACATTTGAAAAGGGAACCATATCTTCTAACGTTCAATGCCACCACCAGCACCGAACTCCCAATGACCAATATCCCGGGGATTACCATTAACCAGCATTGGACTGACCATTTTGACACATATTAATAAATTGGCTACTAGAATATCTCAAGGGCTAGGAATCCTGCAGAAATAACATATCTCATGATTTCCAAAAGCCTGCACACCATCTATAAGACACATATTGAATGTGTGTGCAATGAAATACCCGCCCCCTCCCCATTTTCCCAGTGAATGCAGCTTCACCCCTCATCCACTGACACTCAGGAGCAGCAATACCTGCCATCTACACGATGCTCTGCAGAAATTTACCAAGGCTTTTTACAATGTACCTCTGAAACCATGACCATCAAGAAGGACAAGGGAAGCAGATACATGGGATCATCACCATGTTCGCTTTCCATTCCAAGCCACCCACCATCCTGATTGGGAAATACATTGCCATTCCTTCAGTGTCACTGTTTCAAGTTCCCTCCTTAATGGTATTGTAAGTCAAACTACAGCACATCGACTGCACTGGTTCAATGTGGCAGCTCACCCCCACCTTCTCAAGGGCAACAAGGGATGGGCAATAAATACTGGCCCACTCATATTCCATGAATAAATGAAAATGAAAATACTGTCCAGACCTGCCCAATGCTGGACACTGTGCTTTGTGTTTTGTGAGCTCAAGCTGTTAGGATCCAGGCAGTAACCTGTTTGTTGTAAACAGCTGAAGGGATGTGCTGTTTTAAATAATCTGTCAATCTCTCAGAGGCATGGCCTACATACCGAGCATCACACAGACACTGCCATTCACATCTCACATTACTGAGCTCTGAGATAGACAGAAGCAATTCAAAATGTACTCAATTCTGACTGTAACATGTTTAAACACACAGTAATCTTGTTGCCGTAAAAATGATTATGAGTGAATATTAGCAGGGAGAAAGTGAGGACCGCAGTTGCTCGAGATCAGACTCAAAAAGTGTAGTTCTGAAAAAAACAGCACAGCCGTTCAGGCAGCATGTGAGGAGCAGGAGAGTCGACTATGAGTTCACAACAATAATATAAGGGACAATAAATGTATATTTTCAAAGTCCTTGTACTTAAAAGTGATGTGGTCTTGGGTGTGGGAATGAGATTCATCATTTCAATGCTCCTCACTGTCAGTTTTTCATCATGTTGTTGTTGTGAAAGTGAACTGAATAAATGGGTGGATTTTGTGCTTTTTGGACAATCTAAAAGTTGGTATTATGAAAGGATGTCAGAACTTCAGTAAAGAGATTTTGCATGTTAATGGTTAGAACAATGCTGCAAACATTTACACAGAAATTTCCAGTTCAAGTCACACACAGGGTCGTTGGGATGGGATCACGCTGGCCATCAATGGACCTGCACAAATCTGTTTGGATACTGACGTTGTGGGGCTAACATTCACTGGATATGGTTTATGAGGGATTCAATGTAAGATGCCATGTGCTGCAGGAGCCCATCACCTTTATAACACCTTCATTCAGGATCGGGTCCAAGGCTCAGAATTACAGAGTTTAGTTGTCATACCAGAAGGGATATACTTGCGAGACATGGCTGTTTATAGGTCATTCTAACAAATGTTGAACTGCGCCATTGACCAGTCTGGCCCACACACATCTCCCCGTTGTTCAGGTATATCTCTAATCAGTCTATTGCGTGAGTAACTGCCCAGCTCCAGTTTGGAAGCTCCCTTACAGATTTTGGAGATGTCCAGTGTTTTGGTGGTCATGATGAGGGACAGTAAGAGTGTGTCTGATTTCAGTATTTTCCTCAAAGTTATTTCCAACAGTTTTGCTGCCTGCAAGATGGTGTGTTCACTAATCTAAACATGAATCAGCTGTTTACTACAGTCACTGAATTGTGTAATAGTTAAGTGTGCGCTCTGGTAATTCAATTATTGTTCACTTCAATTGTTTCCAACTGAAAAATATCGATGCTTGTTTTATTCTAAATATGTAAGAAACAAAGTGATATTAATCCTTCATTATACAAAATGTAAAAGTGACCCGTTGTATATTTCCCACGGACTAATCAAAAAACAGTCAGATATTGCCAGTAAAGCAGGATTCTGTGAACAGGACTATGTCCCTGGCAACCACACCACCCTCTTTGGTAGGTTCTGTCCCACTGACAGGACATAGCCAGGCTGAGCGGGCAGCTCCTTGGTATATAGTCAATACAGTGCTCAGCATTGATGCTGGATCCTGTGGCTGCTGGACTGCATTGTGGCGGATTATGAAAGAATCAGTAAAAGGAAACATATAATTGATCACATTGTCACCGATCTGCCTGCTGCAGATATACCTCTCCATTTCATAAACCGGTAAGAATGGTCACTGCACAGTCCTTATGGGGAGCAAGGACTACCTTCACATTTTGCAGACCCTCCTCATCATGATAGGAGTTCCTAATAGGACAGACATTAAACAGATTGAGCAACAAATGATGATGCATCTATGAGGTGCAATGGGCCATCAGCAGCAGCCGAATCATACTCTGTACAACTCAGTCTGCAACCTCACAGCCCGACATACCTCCCACTGTACAGTAACCACCATGGCCCGACACACATCCCACTGTACGGTAACCATCACGGCCCGACATACATCCCACTGTACGGTAACCATCACGGCCCAACATACCTCCCTCCGAACAGTAGCCATCACGGTCCGGCATACCTCCCTCTGTACAGTAACCATCACGGCCTGACATACCTCTCACTATACAGTAACTGTCACAGCCCGATATACCTCCCTCTGAACAGTAGCCATCACGGCTCGACATACCTCCCACTGTACAGTAACCGTCATGGCCCGACATATATGCCACTGTACAGTTAGCATCACCTCCCGACATACCTCCCACTGTACAGTAACCATCACGGTCCAACATACCTCCCACTGGACATGAACTGTCAACAGCGGCACTGTGGCTCAGTGGTTAGCACTGCTGCCTCACAGCGCCAAGATCTGAGGTTTGTTTCCGGCCTCATGTGACAGTCTGTGGGGAGTTTGCACATTCTCCCCGTGTCTGTGTGGGTTCTCTCCGGTTGCTCCGATTTCCTCTTACAGTCCAAAGGTGGATTGGCCACACTCAATCGCCCATCGTGTCAGGTGCTTTAGTCAGAGGGAAACGGGTCAGGGTAGGTTACTCTCCGGAGGGTTGGTGTGGACAAGTTGGGCCAAACGGCCTGTTTCCACACTGTAGGGAATCTAATCTAACCTCCAAGGTTCAAGTCATGGATATGATGGAATAATTAATTATCTGAATGAGGGCAGCTCCAACAGTATTCTAGTATGGACTTACAAGGGACAGGCAACATAGTTGCATGGGGAAGCTCATGTTCACAAAACTAATTGATCATTTTGAGGAAGAAAATAATTTGTCTGGAACAGCAACAAAAACATTACCTATCACATTTCCTGAACTTTCTCCCTTTTACCTAAAACCTATGGTCCTGAGTAATTGATATTTCTACTCTGGGGGGAAAAGCATCTAACTGACCTTCTATGTATGGCTCTGATAATTTTGTAAATATCTATCAGGTAGCCCCATAGCCAATGATGCCCAGGTACACACACAAACCATGTTAGCCTGAATGTTAAGCTGCCTCATATCCCTCTTTGCTCTTTGTGCCCTAGTATGGGATGGTTCCTTCCAGAATGTGAGAATTATCAAGAAGGATTAGGGAAATGGAAGTGGTTTGTACAGCTTTTACTGCTGGGACAGCTGGGGGAAAGGTGTTGAGGTGTTCTGAGTGAGTGAGTCGACAGCAGAGACACCAGGCAGAGTTGGGCAGAGGGACACAGAAAAGATTACAGAGAGACTGAGAGAAGGTGCTGCATTCACTGAAGGTGGGAGAACATGAGCCTTGGCGGGAGGTGGGTGCAGTAACAGAGAGAGTGAGGGTGAAGTCACAAAGTGCAGATGGTGCCACGTACCCTGGTAGAGGGGAGAAGGTCACTGAACTCCTTCCTACACTGCTGGCATTCACCCAGAAGGCTGGCACCTCACAGATCCGGGGATCAGCCTCGGACCAAGCTGGAAGGGTCTGCTGTAATAGCTTCCCATGCCAGCCTTGGAGGAAGATAATGTTCTTCTCATGCACCAGGACCAGGGGCTTGGCCACAAAGTGGGGTCCCAGTTTTATCCTCTCTGCCATGTCCAGGCCAGTTTCGAATTCACAATCCAAGTGTAAAATGACATTTTAAAGATGGCTCCTGGAAACAGGGAGGCCGATGCATTCTGAGATATCCAGGCAGAGGGCAGTTGTTGTGACAAAGGGGAAAATCATCGCGTTAGTGTCAGATGAGAGGAAGACCACGTGGGCAGGGAGGGTAGTTAATGAAGCAGATTGGGGATGGTATCATGAGAAAATGCAATTCACCATGAAACTGGACTAAATTGGGACTTGACCAAATCACAAGATGGTTTCGGTCTCTGTCTGTCTGAATCAAAATAGGGATGAAATATTGGGAGCAACAGACTTGGAGTGGAAAATGATACAGGATATTCAAATCCTCAAAAAGAGGTAACACAATGTTCCAGAACATTAAAAGGAGCCCGTGAAAATCCCCTGCCTTATAGTTAGCTACATTATCCAATCCTCACTGAATACAGGGATGATGCCGGAGGACAGAAGAATGCCTAACACTGCAGCTTTGTTTAACGTGGAGCAAGGGACTGACTGAATAGGTCGAGGCTGGAATTCTGAGACACTGGATAAACGGTCACTGAGGAAGTCCCAGGGCCTCCAGGACAATGGGTCTGGATTTGTTCAAGGAAGATCGTGTGTAATTAATCTGACTGCGTCGTTTGAGGCAGTAACTTGTAACTGCATGTGACTTACTTGGATTTCATGAGAGATCCCATGGCAGGCTGCTTAATAAACAGAAGCTATGGGGTCCAGGTGAATGAAGCAAACAACCCTCAGAAGTGCAAGGCAAGGCATTTGGGGACATCAGTAATAGAGAGGAATAGACAATAAATGAGAATATGGCCAGTGTGGGCAGGGAAATGAAGGTAAGTGGAATCACCAATAATCTCGTTAATGCAGCAATTGGCACCATTTCCTCTGTCAGCCAAAGTGCAGAATTTCAGAGCAGGAAGCTCATGCTGGAACTGTATAAATAATAAGCTCAGTCACAGCTTGGGGGATGTGTTCAGTTCTGGTCACCCCATCACATGGGAGGATGGAATGTTCTGGAGAGGGTACAGAGAAGATTCGTCACCCTGTGACAGTGAAAGTGCAGTTGTGAGGAAAGATTGGAATGGAGGATGCTGAGACGAGATTTGGTTGGGGTGCACATATTGTCAGGAGCCTGGGTAGAAAGGGAGAGAATACCTTGTTCCTGCTGGAGAGCTCAGTTACCAGTGGCGAATATTTAACGTCATAAATTGAAATATCAGAGAAGTGTTGAGGAAAGTTGTTATTTCACGCAGTTTATGGTCGGGATCTGGGAGTCACATATAGAAGCAGAGTAGAGGCAGAAACTCTCAAACCATTTTAAAAAGGTGCCAGGTTCTGCACCTGAAGTCCTACACTGACCGGGGAGACAGAACGAGGGCTTTAAAAAACAACGTTACATCTTGACCAATGCAGGCAGTGGCCAGAGTCATCACCTCTATACTGTGCTATTTTTGAAGTTTTCAAAGGTTACCAACATCTGATAGGATCAATACACAGGGATGAGGGGTGAGGGCAGGGAGGAGCAGTGCGTGAATTGATTGGCATCACAATAATACTGAGCCCATCCTTTATACACAATGCTACTTCACTGTGTTGGCCTGTTTATCCTTCCTTTAGAAATGTGGAAAATGTTTGATTATCCAGGTCTGTCGTGGTCACACTGCAGCCCCATCTCCATAATGATAGCTCCATCTGACCTGATTCACACTATTTAAAGCTACCATTTCACTGGCCTTGTTGAAAATTTCCCAGCTTCATTCTTGCCCCATTGAAAGCTGCTCTCACTCTCAATTATTGCATTTCATTCTCTACCATCATCCTGAACTTTACAATGAAATTATCACTACACCCCAAAACGTTCCCCTCCTGACACTGGATCCACTTGCCCCATCTCTTTCCCAAGGACCAGGTCCAACAGCACATGCTCTCTTCGGCTGGATACATACTCCTGAAGTCAGCTCTCCTCCATGTAATCCAGGAACACTTGGCCCTCATGACCCTTCATCGCCAGTATCCCTGTCTATATCTGGAAACATTAAGTTTCTCAGTATAACTAATCTGTAGTATTGTCATTGATCTCAAATGACCCTGCATATTTATTCTCTCCATCATTTCTTTGGTTGCTGGCAGACAGACTGTACCTCACAGTGTAATTGTATACTTTCCGTTCTGTAGATCCAGCCAAATTCATTCTGTCCTTGGACGGATCCTCTTTCCATAGGGCTCCTTAACTAACGCTAATCTAAACCAATGCTTCTACCTTCATCCTTTTACTTCCCTTCTATCATTTTGGAATCCTTTCTACCCAGCAATATTAAACATCCAGTCCTGACATCCTTGCGCCAGCTCTCGGTGATCAGTATATCAGATTACCACACGCCAATCTGCATCTGGAACTCCCCACACTCCGAGTCTTCATGTCCACGCAGAATACGTCAGATTAAGGCTTTCTTTCTCACTCCATCTTCCACTGATAAACTTGCTGTTGTATATTAATTTTAACTGCATCTCCCCTTATTTTGCGAA
This sequence comes from Hemiscyllium ocellatum, assembly GCF_020745735.1. Classification (NCBI taxonomy): domain Eukaryota; kingdom Metazoa; phylum Chordata; class Chondrichthyes; order Orectolobiformes; family Hemiscylliidae; genus Hemiscyllium; species Hemiscyllium ocellatum. The sequence goes on along the minus strand of NW_026869219.1, from coordinate 94,101 downwards.
TCCTGGTAGTCTCCTCTACTATTATTTGTTGTATCCTATGCACACACCAAATTATTTTCAACCCCTCTCAAACACCCCGTAAGGAATTCAGTCCCAGCTCTGTCACGCCAGCCCATCCAGCTTGTACAGTTGCTGCCTTCCCCAGAAACAGTCCCAATGTTCCAGGAATCTGAAGCCCTACCTGCTGCACCATCGTTCCAGTCACACTCCCATCTACCTAAAACTCAGAGTCCTGTTTTCACTTGGACACGGCACTGGCAGTAACCAAGGGATTGCTACATTTGAGGTCCCGCTTGCTAACCATCCACCTATCTCCCTAAATTCTGATTTCCAGACCGCTTCACCCTTCCTACCCCGGTCATTCCTACCAACATAGACATGACCTTTGACTGCACACTGTCCCCAAGACAAATGTCCTGCAGTCACAGTGACATTCTTAACCTCACTATCCTGGAATTACAGACACACTGACACCTTTTTCACTTTCCTGACTCCCCGTGACTATTGCCCCTCTTTCCTTCTCCCTCCCCTCCTTACATTCAGGCTGCTTGTGGTGCCACAGACATGGCTCAGACTTCCCTCCCTTGAGCAGTCTACATCTTCATCAGCTTCGAAACTGGGAATTTGATTCGGGAGGGAGACAACAGGGCGTTCTTGTATTCCATGACTGGTTCTCTCCAATTGCTTCGTCCGCCAGACCCTTCCTTCTTCCAGGCAGTCATGTCTGCAGGTGATCGTGTGTGTGTGTGTGTGTGTGTGTGTGTGTGTGTGTGTGTGTGTGTGTGTGTGTGTGTGTGTGTGCTATCCACCTAACTGTCAGCATCGCAGATGTCCCATGGAGTCTCTAGTCCAGCTCCATGACCCCGTGTTCATCTAGGACACAAGCAGGGGCTATGGCTTCCCAATGTAACACAACACATTTTTCATCTGACAAATATGTGCTGCCATGTCTTAAAATGCAACATGTCTGGAGTAACTTAATTAATTACTTAGAATGAAGTTAACATCCAGGAAATAACAATAAGGTTAAGTCCCTTATTCAACTGTGGCTTACTGAGGGTAATTTATTATATTGGATCACAATTTCACTTCTCCCTCTTAGTTCTCTGTTCAACCATTATTTCAGAAGTTGAAAAAAAATGCTAACTTATAATAATTAACTGACAGTCGGTAAAAACGGTGCATTTATCAGCCAATGAACTAACAGCTTTTTGCTGTGATAGCTCTTGCACTTCTTTCAACCTCAGTGCAGGCAGGTCCCAGCAGCAGAAAGTTATCTCTGTGACTCCCAGGTCCAGCTCCCACTCCACTCTGCTCCCTCACAGAGTCACCGTCTCTGTGACTCCCAGGGACGTGTAATCCTCCAGCTCCCACTCCACTCTGCTCCCTCACAGAGTCACCGTCTCTGTGACTCCCAGGTACGTGTAATCCTCCAGCTCCCACTCCAGTCTGCTCCCTCACAGCGTCACCATCTCTGTGACTCCCAGGTACGTGTAATCCTCCAGCTCCCATTCCACTCTGCTCCCTCACAGGGTCATCGTCTCTGTGACTCCCAGGCACAACTAGGCATCGATCCTCAGTGCTGATTTATATCTTCTCATTTTGGTGCTTCTACTTCCTAGGTGTGAGTTAGCCTCAAGCTCCTGCTCCAAGTTGCTCCCTCAGATGGTCACTCCCTCTGTGACTTGGTGATGATTTCCAGCCTCCTGCTCTGCTGTTTCTGCAACTCCAAGTTTCAGTCGGCCTCGATCCGCGTTGCTTTATATTCTCCCGCTGTGCTGCTCTCTCTCAGGTTCTCTCCCTTTGTTTATCCCAGGTAATGGTAGGCCTCAAGCCTCAGCTGAGGTTTATAACATCCCATTCCACACTGCTCTCTTACAGAATCGCTGTTGTACCTGGAAGACAGTGGAAAAGAGGATGATTAGACAGAGCAGAGGTAGTTATAGTGATTGAGGCAAGATATATGGGATGGAACAGGTTATCTGGGGAGCTAGGCAGGCCTGCAGCAACTCAAGAGCATTACTGGAATATACAGCGAGAGTTGCAGACACTGAAGAAAGCAAAGGAAATAGAGAGATTGTGGCTTGTTCATGACGGAGCTATGTAGAATCTAAAGTGTTTTTTTCTGAGCTGCTTACAGAGATGTGTAGACTTCAACAAATGCAAATTGACAGCCAGCAAGTGTTGTCTGGTACTGGAGACGGTTGGATGTTACAGAGTTAGAAGACTTGCAGTAACTGGGGGGATTATAAACCTTTGGAGCACTGGTGGTGTTCAAAGACCCCCAGGACATGAGGAGGTGCAGAGAATGGGAGCATTCCAAATATTGGGATTGTCGGGGATGGAAGTCCTGAGATGATATTGAGGATGAAAAGAGCCAATTTAACACATACAACCATTGTAATTATAGAGATTTAAGGAAGGGAACCTGTGCTGTCATTGATTACAGGTATACGGAGAGTTACAGAAACTGAAGGGGTTACAAATTTAAAAGGGGAGAGATTTTAGGTGATCAGAAGTTTAAACAAGAATAAATAAATTTTAGAGATCTCGAACACAGATGGGAATGGAGGAGGTGAGTTATTGTGAGCAACTATCAGAGTTATAAGTTGGGGAGGATGTCAAATATAAAAGAGAGAGCTGCATTATTTGTATGCAGTTACAGACATGAGGAGTGTTGTAGCGCCTGCTGGAGGGGATACAGATAACAACAGTTCCAACGGCTGGTGCAGGGGCTCAGGAAGGGAAGGTTGTCGGGGCTGGCGATTACACAGATAAAGGTGAAATTAGAGCTACAGGAGTTTATGGAGAAAGGGAGGATTGGAGGGACTGGAGATTACACGGATTGGGGTGGTAGTTGGAGCTACAGGGAGTTAATGGAGGATTGTTGGTGCTGGGAATTACATTAACACAGACAATAGTGGAGCTGCAGGAGTGAGTGAGATAAGGAGGGTTGAAGGGGCTGGATCAGTTCACACAGCCAGGGAGAAGTGTAGGGATTGGATGAGTCAGAGATACTGAGGGTTGTAGGGCGGCAGGAGTTCAGAGGGTTAGTGAGGACTGTGAAGGTAGGTTTGCATCATTCCCATCAGTCACACAGAGATGTGGAGTGCTGTTTAGGTGGAGGTTACAGATATCAACAGGGTTGCAGCTACTGGAAGATATTACAAAGACAGTGAGCTGTAGTATTTGAGGAGGTTACAGCGACAGGATGCATTGAGGAGTTGGAGGCTGCTACAGGTGTTAAACATGCTGCAAGGGATCAATAACCTTACATCGATCAGGGGGATTGGAAGCTCTGGAGATAAAGAGTGAGAATTGCAGGAACTGAAGAATATCACAGAAATTGGGAGTAACATATTATTTAGAAGAGTTATAAAATGAGATGAGTTGTGTTCAATGGAGTCAGGAAAGATGCAGGGAGATCTGAAGGGACCACAGGTGATCAAAAGGACAGTGAGGCTTCTCAGTGTAGGATTGGGGCAGTTTACGCAGACTGGGAGTATTTTATGGAATGGTGCAATTTACAGAGATTATGAAGTTGGATAGAATCGAGGAAAGAACAGAGATACGGAAGGCTGTAGCTAATGAAGACATTTGTTGATGTCGGATGCTGAGGTTTTGGAAATTATATGGACAGGAAAGCTAGACAATCTGTCAGAGCTTATAGAGACAGGAACAGCAATAGAGCCTGGAAACACGAACACAGAGAGGGAGCATTGCACATATTGGAGGAGGTTTCTGTGTGAGGGATGGTTGTAGGGGAATGTAACGTTTACACGGATCGGGTGTAAGAGCTGGAGAACGTTATGGAGATGATTAGATTGTGGGGGAGACTGGAGGAGCTTACATTGATAGGGCGGGTGATACCGATAGGAGGATGTTACATAGATAGTAAGTCTTGTAGAAACTGATCGGGAGAGTCACAAGCATTGGAGTTGGTTCCACAGATCGGGGGTGTTGCAGGGACCTGAGAGGATTATGCAGATAGAGACGATTGTAGGATGTCCACATTTTCAGAGTGTTCCAGGAGTAGAAAAGTTTACACAGTTAAGGAGAGATGTTGGAGCTGTGGGAGTTCACAGAGACTCGGAGGTTTGAAGAGTTTGGGGCAGTTTATGGATAAAGGCATATATTTAGGGACAGTAATATGGAACGCAGAGGGAAAGTTTAGATTAGATTCCCTACAGCATGGGAACAGGCACTTTGGCCCAACAAGTCCACACGAACTCTCCAAAGAGTAACCCACCCAGACCCACTTCTCTCCGACAATGAAACTAAAACTTTGCGCAATTTAGCATGGCCAATTCACCTGACCTGTATATCTTTGGACTGTGGGAAGAAACCGGAACACCCGATGGAGACCCACGCAGACACAGGGAGAATGTGCAAACTCCACACAGCCAGTCACCAAACGCTGGAATCGAATCTGGGTAACTGGCGCTGTGAGGCACCATTGCTCACCACTGAGCCACCGTGCTGCACCAAATTGCAGAATTATACAAAGAGAGAATGTTTCAGGTGCTGGGAGGGATTTAGGGAGTGGAGGGACAAACAGAGATGTGGAGTGCTGTGGCTTGAAAAGGGTCTGGAGGTGTTTATACAGATAAGGAGCTCGGTAGGGATGGAAGAAGTGTACCGAGGTCGTTTGGTGCTATAGGCTAGGAGGCAGAAGTGTTATAGGGCCTGCAGAAGGTTCCAGTGATATCATGTTCTCCTGGGGCTTGAGGAAGGTACACGGGTGGGTGTTTTGGTCTGGGCTGGAGGATTTTACAAAGACGGGGGCACTGTAAGTATTGTGCAAGCCTACAGAAGTAGGGAGCATTGGACTGAGTTAAGGATGGGATTATTCAGATTGGGCATGTTCTCGACACTGGAGCAATTTACACACAGGGAGAGTCGTCAGCATTGGAGTAGGTTTCAAATACACAGAGGGAATATGAGAAGGACGGAAGTTATAGTAACAGGAAATTTTCTGGGAATTACCAGCATTCAAGATACTGGCACAATCAAGTTGGACCGAAAGGAATGTTTCCTTGTCGAATGACTCTCTCCCATGACAAGAGACAGCGTGAGGGGGGAATATAGAACAGAAAGATTCCAGGTTTCAATGCCATCTCCTTGGGGGAGACCTGCTTTCCCCTCTGTTGTACTGATCCTCACTAAGACAGCACAGGCGTGGATTGATAACTGTGAACTTTCGATATTGACACAGGAAGGTTCAGTCAATCAGAGATGAAAATTAACAAGAGGGTGGGGTTTGAGCCTTGGACCATCATGCTCTGTGTTCGTTCTCCAACACTGTATCTATGTCATGTCTTCTGGACCAAAGTTCGATGTATTAAATACACTCCGATCTGTTCACTGTGAGTGATCTTACCTCACTGCAGGATTTACTGAAGGCTCCAGATCTCACTCTCCATCTCTCTGGCTGATCAACTGTCTTCCATGTGGTGATGAACAAAACAGGAGTTGGGAATTCTGCTGAGTCAGGAGAATCCCGAGTACCCACAGGAGGCAGAGAAACAGACAGAATGGGAAACTAGACTGATGCAGTTAGGGTTACACATGGACAATGGCACTGAGTCCCACAGAGATCTGGAAAATCCCAGTCTCCATCCCTGGCCTGTGCTGCTTCGTCTCCCTGGAATGGAGAATTCTATTGGCTCAGGATCTTGAGTAACTGTAAAAGGTGCAGTCACCGGCAGCAATTAGACCCTCACAGTGACAGATATCACATGGAGAGATACTGAGTGATATCACCAGAGTGCAGGAAGGTATCAGGATCAAATCACGGTCAGGAAGAAGGTGCACTGGGAGCAGTACTCAAGGATGAGGGAGCAATCAGTGGGCCAGGCAATGATCTCATGTTACTCTCACTCGACTGTTCATCCAGAATTTAATGCCGGGAGCAGGGATACCTATCTGACTGCTTAATACCTTTAAGTAAGTAAATCTGTTTTGTGCTGCCGGTCTGATGTACATATGAATCTAGACCCAGTGCAAGGAGGTTGACTCTCAACTGTCCGCTGAAATGATCTGGCCAGCCACTCAGCTCAAGGACAGCTCGGGGATGGACATGAAATGCTGGCCAGCCAGAGACAGCAATATGCCACGAGTGAATTAAAAACAACACTGCTGGGACCAGTGCCCTGGCCAATCATGTTGGTAGGTTTATGGACAGGGCTTTAAACTGACAGAGAGGACGCAGGGACAGGGTTCAGGTGAAAGGAGCTTTCCAAATCCAAAGAGAAATGCTGACACATCAGAACAGCATGGGAATGTGACTGAAGACAAGCAGAAAGGAACAGATATGAACAGTAAATTAGGCTCTGACAGGAAATTCTGGGAAACGTCAATTACAGGTTTTTTTGGAATTGTCAAAGTATCGGAAAGATTTGGTCACTAGTAAGATGTGGTTTCAGGAGAAACTGTGCTGTACTGTTCTGTGTTCCAAACAATGGCAGGAAGAGGTTTCAGGAGGCTGGAGAGGATGGGATCTGAATGAATAGACACAATTAGAAACGTTTTCTCGGAGTGCCAGAGATAACAGAAACACCTTATCTGAAGCAGATAATGACACAGACTGGGATGGGTGTGGGGAATGGAGGTGCTTTCACAGGGAGGGAGGACCAAAGAGCCATAGGAGGGAACAGAGATGCGGAGATCTGTATGGCCTGCAGGAGTTCATGGAGATGGGGAGTTTGGGAGAGATGGGCCAGTTGACAGGGATAAGGATATTGGTTGGATGTAGCGGTTTACACAGGCAGGAATGTTTTAGGCGAATGGAGTCTGACAGATTTTCCAGAAGGGCAGTAATTTTGGTTGGAGACAGTTTTTCAGATTAGGGAGCATTAGTAACCTCCTCCAGAATGGTCAAAGTGGGAAGGGTTGTATGGGATTTTCCCTTATCATTAACAGGGACATACTGGATTCTTGAGATCACACTTTTAAAAGCCTCCCATTTGCTAGTTATTCCTTTTCCTTCAAACAGATTGACCCATGATTTAGACGTGCCAGTGTTGGACTGGGATGGTCAAAGTTAAAAATCACACAACACCATATTGTAGGTGCAATAGGTCTACTTAGAGGCACTAGCTTTCGAAGTGCTGCTTCTTCATCAGTTGGTTGTGGAGCACAGTCAGAAGCCACAGAATTTATAGCAACAGGATGGCAGTGTCATGGAATGAAATATTCAACAAGTTTTGATTAAGTCTTTCATCTTTTAGAATGATCCCCAGTGCTTCTAAATCTAGCACTTCCAAACACAGAGGGTCCTCGATTATCCAAATAACAATTATCCTAATATCGGATTATCCAAAGGAGATCTCGAGGTCCCGATAGAAACGTTACATCAACGAGATGTTTCAACCCTGATTGTGTTTTTTTTGTTCACACTGATTAAAACAGATCTAGGCTCACTGAAAAGCTGCCATGAATAGTCCTGGACATCGAGCCCACATACTATCTCCAATTGACTGACCTCCCAACCTCTCCGCACACTCAGCCTGAAGTTCTACACAGGGTTAAATCCTAAACCCTCCTTCCCCAGATATTCTCTCGAACATTTTCCTGTACAGTGCAGAGGTGGAACTTTTCGAAATGTTGCAGTAAAAAGTGGTGTGTGTGGCTATGTGTACGTGTGTGTGTGTTTGTGTGTGTGTGTGTGTGTGTGTGGCTGTGTGCGCGTGTATGTGTACATGTGCGTGTGCGTGTGCATGAATGTGTGTGTGCGCTATTTGGAGACTTAACCACCAAAGGCAGCAGCTGTCTTACTGTTCGTGACCACTCCGGCTACCCAGGAGGGGGAGGAGATGATGGGGGCAGGGGCGCACAGATGGCAGGGCAGCCGGGGGTATGGGCGCGAATGGTGGGGGGCAGTGTTGGATGGGTTTGGGACTGGGCGGGGGCAGTGTTTGACGGGTTTGGTGGCGGGCTGAGGGTGATGTTGAATGGGTTTAGGGGCAGACGGGGTGCTCGTTTGGAGGCGGGCGGAGGGTGGCATTGGACGGTTTTGGTGGCGGGGCGGGTGTGGGTCAGTGTTGGATGGGTTTTTTGGGGCTGACGGGGCGTGAGGGCTCACATATGGTTTGCTACTGCCGAGTCACCTCAACGGGGTCTAGACATTACCAAAAATTCCGAGCTCCAGAGGAAAGGCATTGAACTGATTAATTGAATAATCAATTATCTGAATGAACTTTTGCCCGCCCATTTCATTCAGATAATCGAGGTTCCTGTGTAAACCAGCTGGATGATAGCCTGGTGTTGTGTGATTTTTACCTGCACCCAATCAACCCCTGCTCGAATCTTCTGAATAGCCCCAACATTGGCCCTCTTCCAGTTTAAGACCTTAATCTGTGGACCTGCCTGATCATTTTCCCATAGCGATGTTAAACCGAAGACAGTTGTGGTCACTGGACGCAATGTCCTCTCCGAATGTCACTTCAGTCACTTGGCCGACCTCGGTTTCTGAGGGGAGGTCTCGTGTTGCATCCGCCTGTGTAGTATAGAGCACTCTACATCTTGGTTTAGGAAACTTTTTTTAGACATATTTGACAAATTCTACCCAGAACTGGCGTTTTACAATCTGGGTGACCCAGTCAATCTAGGGGAATTTAAAATCTCCAACCAATACTACTCTATTATTTTTATAGGTACCTGCAATCTCACTGTGCATTTGCTCCTCTCGTACCCGCTGGCTGTTTGGGGATCTGGAACACCATCTCAGCAGACGGACCATCCCCTTTTTGTTTCTAACTTTTAAAAATATGACCTCATTCGAATACCGCTTAACAATATTGTCTCTAAGCACTGTTGCTATGTCCTCCTTAATGAAAGGGACAACTTCCCCTACTCACTTACTTGTCCTTCTGTCCAGCCTGGAGCTTCTGTATCTTGGAACACTGAGCTGCCAGTCCTGCCCTTCTCTTAGCCATGTTTCTGTTATGGCTATAATATCCAAGTTCTCAGAGCCAATACATGCTCTGTGCTCGTCTGCCTTACCAGTCAGGCCTCGTGCGTTGTAATAAATACCCTTTAAACCAGAAGTCTCTTCGCTCTCTTTACTGTGCCCTGGATATCCTGAATAGGAAACCTGCTCTCGATGGCTGATGTATTTTCTCCTGACTAGTTGATGGCCCCTCTCTTATTCAGAGTCTCAACTCCCTGCCAAACTCATTTAATTCCTGCCAGGTAACACGAGCAAATCTCCCCTCAGGGATACTGGTACCCCTGCTTCGAGTGTAAACCATTCCCCTTGTACAGGTCACCTCTACCCCAGAAGAGATCACCTTGACCTAAGAACTGAAAAATCTTGTCTGAATAAATCAGTTCAGTTTTTTTTAAATGGTTTCTCAAAATATTGACGAGTGCAGTGCAAATGATGTGGGTTTCATGGAGTTCATTAAGGTCTTTGACATGTCCCACATGGGAGGCTGGCCCAAAAGGGAAGAACCCATGGGATCCAAAGCAAGTTGGTAAATTGGATCCACAATTGGTGGAGGGTTTTTTTTGTTTGAAAGCCTTTGCCAAGCGGGTGCACCACAGGGACCTGTGCAGGAGCCATTGATGTTACTTATGGGCATTAATCACTTGGATATGAAAGCAGAAGGAATCATTAGTAGCTTTGCAAAGACATGAAAGGTGAGGGTGTTGTCCACAGTGAGGGGGATGGTCTCAGGCTACAGTCTGAAGGTTGAGGCTGGGACAGAATTTCAACAGAGTAATTTCAATTGATAAGCAGGCAAGAGCACAGCAGGCAATGAGGGAAAACTGATCAATTAAACTGCTTTTACTTTGATGTAAAATGCCTGAAAGTTAGGGTGGTGAAAGCAAGGCATGGATGGGAACGTGGGACTGGGAAATCACAGGAATTACAGAAACACAGCTGAGGGAGGGACAGGACTCGCACATCACTGTTCCAGGGGACGGGTTCAACAGGAAGGATAGAAGTGGAGGCAAGAGAGTAGGGGGAGTGGAGTTTTTGATCATTGAAAACATCACTGCAGTACTGAGAGAGGATATTCCTGGGCATCGCCCAGTGTAGCTATGTTAGTGGAACAGAGAAATAAGAATGAATAAGCAGTTTGATATGACTGTACTACAGGCCCACAATAATCAGCGGGAAATTGAGCAGCAAACGTCAGAGATCTCAGATATCTGTAAGAATGATGGCATTGAAATGGTCGGGGATTTTAACTTTCCAAACCTAGACTGGGACTGCCAGAGTGTTCAGAGCTTGGATTGAAGGAATTTGTTCAGTGTGTTCAAGAAAACTGTCTCCATCTATGGAACAGGTCCGACTGGAGAAAGGGATAAAATCTGACCTCCCCTTGGGAAACAAGGTAGTGAAAGGGGCTGAAGTGTTTGTGGGGGAGCACATTTACAAAGTCACCATAATTCCATTAGTTTGAAAATGGCGATGGAAAAGGACAGCCTGGTCCACAAGTTAAAGATCAAAACTAACCTTGCCCCAGTCCAGAAGGTATTAGACAAGACCGTCCAAAAATTGATTCGTGGAGGCTATTTGCAAATAAAGTGGATTCTTTCAAAAGAGAGATAAATTAAGATTTCAGGGCCAGCATATTCCTGTTAGTGTGAAGGACAATGCAAACATAAGTGGGAAATACTAGATGACTGGGGATATTGAGGCTCTGGTCAAAACAAAAGGGGATACATGTCATATACAGCCAGCTGGATTAAGTCAATCCCTTGAAGAACATTGTGGATGTAGTAAAACGCTTAAGAGGGAAACCATAAGGGTAGAAAGGGGAACTGACAGAGCTTTGCCAGAGAAGGTTCAGAAAAATCCAGAGAGATTGTACAAGTATATTAACAACAGAAGATTACCTCGAGACATAATGTGACTCCTTAAAGTTCAGTGAAGCCATCCATGTCTGGAACAACAGAAAATGGCGAGATCCGAAACAAAAATTTCACATCAGAACTGACTGTGGAAAAAACACTGGAGAAGCAGGGAAATAAACAGTGATGTACACAGGAGATGCTAAATGATTTAAAATGCATTAAAATTATACAACTCCTTGGGAACTAATCAAGTACATCCCAGGACATTGGGGTAAGTTAGGCAATAAACTAACAAAGATATTTTTATCACTGACAGCCACGGGTAGTGAGTTGGGAGCCTGGATCATGGCTAATGTTGTGTCAGTATTTAGGAAAGGCTGTGAGCAAAGCCAGGGACATAAACACAAATTAGCTTGATGTCAATGCTACGAGTGTTGTTGGAAGTGATTCTGCGGGACAGGCGTTACATGCATTTGGAAAGTCAATGATTGATTAGAGATAGTCAGCATAGCTTTGTGCATAGGAAGAAGTGTCTCTCAAACCTGATAGAGGTTGTTTAAGAGGTGACCAAGGAGGTGGATGAAGGCAGAGCAGTAGACGTTGTCAATCCTAACTTCAACAAGGCCTTTGACAGGGTTTATCGTGGTGCACTGGTTAGTAAGGTTAGATCACATGGGATCAGGGAGAGCGAGACAAATGGACACAAAATGGGCTTGACAGTAGGAGACAGAGGATGGTGGGAGAGGGTTGTTGTGCAGACTGGAGGCCTCTGACCAGCGGTGTGCCATAAGCATTGTTGCTGGGGCCACGCATGTGCATTATTGGCATAAACGAGAACATAGGAATTAATTTTAGTAAGTTTGTGGATAGTAAAATAAGTGTTATAGTGGGTAGTGGATACAGTTATCAAAGGTGATCTTAACCCACTGAGCCAGTTGGTCACGAAATGAAAGGTGGAGTTGAATTCAGGAGCTGGATTTTGTTATAACAAACCAGAGACAACTAAAATAATTAATGGAATAGTTCTGGGCAGTGTTGTTGAACAGAGAGAGAGAGAGACCAAGAGCTTCAGTTACATTGTTCCTTGGAAGTGGCATCGCAGGTGGACAGGCCAGGGAAAGAAGCATTTAGCACATTTCCCCTCATGGGAGAGAGCATTGAGTACATGAGTTGATACATCATGATAAAGACAGTTCCAGACATTGCTGGGTCTCCAGATGGAGTACTGTGCAGAATTCTCATCCTCCTGCTTTGGGAAGCATATTCTGGAACTGCAAATGGAGGAAAGATTGACAAAGATGTTACTGATCCTGGAGGGTTTGACTTACAAGGAGAGAGCTGGATAAGCTGGAAAACAAAACGGTAGGATGAGATATATTTGACAGATAAGGTTAAGAGTATGCAAAGGGATCCTACAGCATACACGTACAAAAGAGCAACTGAGAGACAGCAGATCAACGAGGCCATCCATGTGTGGAACCATAGGAGATGGACGAGAGCCTAAATGAATATTTCATGTCAGAACGTACTATGGATAAAGACTTGGAAACAAAGGGAAAGAAACAGTGATATCTTATAAAGAGTCCCCATTACAGAAGAGATGGTGCTGGAGATCTTAGAACACAAAGGTAGAGAAACCCCCAGGTCCTGAACAAGTGTATTCCAGAACATTGTGGCAAAGTTGTGGCAGAGGTATTTGTATCATCCTTCATATTTCCCTTGGGCGTAGGTGGCTGAGGGGTGACCTTATAAAAGATTATAAAACCACAAGGTGTATACGTAGGGTGAATCGTGAAGGTCTCTATCCACGGGCAGGGGATTCCATAACTAGAGGGGCACCAGCATCCTTGGGGGTAGGTTTGCTAGTGCTCTTTGGGAGGGTTTAAACTAACTCTGCAGGGGCATGGGAACCGGGACTGTAGCTTCAGGGTACAGGACCTTGAGTGTAGGGAGGTTAGGAACAAGGCATCGATCTCGAAGGAGAGTGCCTGTAAACAGGAAGGTGGCTTGAAGTGGGTATACTTCAATGCGAGAAGTATACGAAATAAAGTAGGTGAACTTGCAGCGTGGGTTGGTACCTGGGACTTCGATGTTGTGGCCATTACAGAGACGTGGGTAGAACAGGGACAGGAATGGCTGTTGCAGGTTCCAGGGTTTAAATGTTTTAGTAGGGTCAGAGGTGGGGGTAAAAGAGGGGGATGTGTGGCATTGCTTGTCAAGGATAGTATTACAGCAGTGGAAAGACGATGGAGGAAGACTTGCAATCTGAGGTAGTTTGGGCTGAGGTTAGAAATAGGAAAGGTGAGGTCACCCTGTTAGGAGTTTTCTACAGGCCTCCAAATAGTCCGAGAGACGTAGAGGAAAGTATTGCGAGGATGATTCACGAGAAGAGTGAAAGTAGTATGGTGGTTGTTATGGGGGACGTTAACTTCCCAGATATTGACTGGGAAAGCTATAGCTCGAGTTCGTTAGATGGGTCTGTGTTTGTTCAATGTGTGCAGGAGGGTTTCCTGACACAATATGTAGACAGGCCAACAAGACATGAGGCTATACTGGATTTGGTTCAAGATAATGAACCAGGCCAGGTGTTAGACTTGGAGGTAGGTGAGCACTTCGGGGACAGTGACCACAACTCGGTGACTTTTACATTAGTGATGGAGAGGGATAAGTGTGCACTGCAGGGCAGGAGTTAAAGCTGGGGGCAGGAAAATTATGATGTGGTGAGGCATGACTTAGGATGCGTGGATTGGAAAAATAGGCTTCAAGGGAAGAACACAAATGTCATGTGGAGTTTGTTCAAGGAGCAGCTATTGGGTGTCCTTGATAAGTATGTACCAGTCAGGCAGGGAGGAAAGGGTCTTGTGAGGGAGCCGTGGTTTAATAAGGAATTGGAATCCCTTGTGAAAGGGGAGAGGGCGGCCTATGTAAGGATGAGGCGTGAAGTTTCAGTTGGGGCGATTGAGAGTTATAAGGTAGCCAGCAAGGATCTAAAGAGAGAGCTAAGAGCAGCAAGAAGGGGACATGAAAAGTCCTTAGTTAGTAGGATTAGGGAAAACCCAAAGGCTTTCTATTGGTATGTCAGGAATAAAAGGATGACTTGGGTAAGTATTGGTCCAGTCAAGGATAGTAGTGGGAAGTTGTGCATGGAGGCGGAAGAGATTGGAGAGACACTAAAACAATACTTTTCGTCAGTATTCACTCAGGAACAGGACATTGTTGCTGATGTGAATATTGAGTCACAAGTGATTAGAATGGATGGCTTTGAGGTATGTAGGGAAGTGGTCTGGGGAAAACTGGAAAGGGTGAAAATAGATAAGTTACCTGGGCCTGATGGCATTTATCCTAGGATCGTCTGGGAAGCTAGGGAGGAGATAGCGGAGCCATTGGCCTTGATTTTTATGCCGTCGTTGTCTACAGGAATAGTGCCGGAAGACTTGAGGATAGCGAATGTGGTCCCCTTGTTCAAGAAGGGGAGTAGGGATAGCCCTAGTAACTATAGGCCGGTGTGTCTCCTTTCTGTTGTGAATCTTAGAGAGAATTGTAAGGGATAGGATTTATGAACATCTGGATAGGAATAATGTGATCAAGGATAGTCAGCATGGTTTTGTGAGGGGCATGTCGTGCCTCACAAACCTTATTGAGTTCTTTGAGAAGGTGACCAAGGAAGTGGACGAGGGTAAAGCAGTAGATGGTGTATATCGATTTTAGCAAGGCGTACGATAAGGTACCCCATGGTAGGCTACTGCAAAAATTATAGAGGTATGGCATTGAGGGTGCATTAGAGGTTTGGATTAGAATTGGCTGGCTGGAAGGAGACAGAGGGTAGTAGTTGATGGAATAGGTTCATCTTGGAGTGCAGTTACCAGCGGTGTTCCACAAGGATCTGTTTTGGGACCATTGCTGTTTGTCATTTTTATAAATGACATGGAGGAGGGGCTTGAAGGCTGGGTGAGCAAGTTTGCGGATGATACGAAGGTCGGTGGAGTTGTGGACAGCGAAGAAGGATGTGGCAGGTTACAGTGGGATATAGAGAAGCTGCAGAGCTGGGCAGAAAGGTGGCAAATGGAGTTCAATGTAGCTAAGTGTGAAGTCATTCACTTTGGTAGGAGTAACAAGAAGATGGATTACTGGGCTAATGGTAGGCTACTTGGAAGTGTGGATGAGCAGAGGGATGTTGGTGTCCATGTACACAGATCTCTGAAAGTTGCCACCCAGGAAAATAGTGCTGTGAAGAAGGCATATGGCGTACTGGGCTTTATTGGTAGAGGAATTGAGTTCCAGATTCCTGAGGTCATGTTGCAGTTGTATAAGACTCTGGTGCGGCCTTATGTGGAATATTGTGTGCCGTTTTGGTCGCCATACTATTGGAAGGATGTGGAGGCACTGGAATGGATGCAGAGGAGGTTTACCAGGATGTTGCCTGGCATGGTAAGAAGATCGTATGAGGAAAGGCTGAGGCACCTGGGGCCGTTCTCATTGGAGAAAAGAAGGTTTAGGGGAGATTTGATGGAGGTATACAAGATGATTAGGGGTTTAGATCGGGTTGATAGTGAGAACCTTTTTCCGCATATGGAGTCAGCTGTTACTATGGGACACAGCTTTAAATTAAGGGGCGGTTGGTATAGTACAGATGTTAGGCGTAGATTCTTGACTCAGCAGGTTGTCAGTTCATGGAATGCCCTGCCAGTAGCAGTGGTGGACTTTCCCTCTTTATGGTCATTTAAGCGGGCATTGGATAAGCATATGGAGGTTATTGGGCTAGTGTAGGTTAAGTAGGCTTCGGTCGGCGCAACATCGAGGGCCGAAGGGCCTGTACTGCGCTGTATTTTTCTATGTTCTATGTTCTAGTGGGCAGAAATATGAGGTGAGAGAGGAAGTACTTAAAAGGGACCGGAGCAGAACATTTCCCACACAGAGGATGGTGCATGTATTGAATGAGCGGCCAGAGAAATAGGAGAGAAAAGTACAATTACATCATGGAAAATACATTTGGGTAGGAACATGGAGAGGAGAAGGATTGAAGGGATATGGATCAAATGCAGGGAAATGTCACTTGTTCAGGAACCTTGGTCAGCATGGACTAGTTGAATTGAAGGTTCTGTTTCGGTGCTGCATGACTTTATCATTGGTTGGGGAGACTACCGAGATAAGGCATGTTGCAGAGACTGAACCAAGTTATAGCAATAGGGATGGTGGTCCGGAGTGCAACACATTTCAAATATGTGGAGGGACTGTAGGGGAAGGGAGGAGGTTACAGGGATAGAAGCTGTTATACGAGTTAAAAATTATTGAAGACACTGACATGCTGTAGATAAAGTGTTGGAGATGGAATACAGAACAGAAAGATCCCAGTCAGCATTACCTCCCTCTTGTGGGAGGCCTGCTTTCCCCTCTGTTGTACTGATGCTCACTAAGACAGCACAGACCTGGATGGATAATTGTGAATTCTCTATGCTGTCTCAAAACAACAAAACTTACAATGGGGCAGTGATTGAGCCTCAGGTGTGTCTGTACTGTGCTCCCCCTCCAGCACTGTATCTGTGTCATGTCTTGATAGCCGATGTTTGGAGACCTCTCATTGCTGTCTGCTCTGTGCACCGTGAGTGATCTTACCTCACTACAGGATTTATTGAAGGCTCCAGATCTCCCTTACCTTGTCTGTCTGGCTGACCAACCACCTTCAATGTGGTGATGAACGAGACACCCAGCATTTGGGAAGTCAATTGAGTCAGGAACTTCCTGAGAAACTACAGGAGACAGAGAGATAGACAGAATGGGAAATTAAGCTGATGCAATGAGGGTTACACATGGAGAATGGCACTGAGTCCCATAAATATCTGGAAAATCCCAGTGTCCATCCCTGGCCTGTGCTGCTGCATCTCTGTGGAGTGGACGATTCCGTTGCCTCAGGATCTGGAGTAGCTGCAAGAGTGAGAGGCGCTGACAGGTGCAGCAATTAGACCCACACAGAGAGGGATACCACATGGGGAGATACTATGTGTGATATCACCAGAATGCAGGAAGATTTCAGAAGCAAACAATTGTGTAGGAAGAATAGGATCTGCTTTGTGGTGCACTGGTATTAGCGGTCAAATATGAGCAACCTGTGAGCAGGCGAAGTGATGGCCTTATGTTATTATTGCTTGAGCAAGTATCCAAAACCTCAGCTCATGTTCAGGAGAGACAGGTTTGAATCCCACCATCAGAAATGAGGGAATTTCAATTCAATAATTTTAAAATAATAATGAACAATCCATAATGGAATATGAAACCATTGCTGATTAACCAAAACCCAAACACCTGTCTTTGGGAGAAGGGCATCTGCCTATCCTCATGTGATCTGCACGACATCCCCACAGCAAAGTGTTTGCCTCTAAATGACCCTCTAAACGGACAAGCAAGTTACTCAGCTCAAGGGCAGCTAGGGATGGGTAAGAGAGACTGGCCATCCAGAGAAACCCACATCCCATACCTGACTTAAAAACCAATCCATTAGAATGGTTACACTGGAACTGTGCTGGGACCAGTGTCCTGGCCAATCATGTCGGTAGGTTTCAGGACAGGGCTTTAAACTGACAGAGAGGATGTAGGGACAGCATTCAGGTGAAAGGAGCTTTTCAAATCCAAAGAGAAGCATTGGAACAGCATGGGAATGTGGCTGAAGACATTCAGAAAGGAACAGGATTGGACAAAGTTTAACTAAAATTGTACATCATTGAATATGGATGTGTCAGGAGATTGTGGGAAAGAAGAAATTATGTTTTTCTTTGGAATGGACAAAGTCTCCACAATCAGTTGAATGGATTTTTGAAAGACAGATAAATGAGATTTAGACACCAGGGAGATGTGGTTACCGGACGAATAAGAGGTGGAATGTATATAGTCGATGGTTTAGTCTTGCGTGGTCTTAAGCAGAATGGGGAAGGAGGGTTGGGTAACGCTGACAGTAATGGGCAACAAAGGCATTACAGAGAAAGCATTTGGCCTCAGATCATTAAGTAGAATCGGTCTGAATGTACATTCTGGCTACGACTTGCCAGGGACACAAGCAGCTGAACAGTTTTAGCCACCGAACAGCGTTTCATTGCTCATTACTGCATTAAACACGAATTCCATTGAAATTTTCAAGAGAGGAATAGTGATAATTTTGGGAAACTACAATATTGGTATAATCTGTGACAATCACACCAACAAAAGTGACATTGGAAAAAGAGTTCAGAGAATGTTTCTGTCACTGTTTCTTTGATTAACTCATTGGGCAACTGGCTCGGGACATAATAATCTTAAGTTGACCACTGCGTCATGAAGTTGAGGGAATGAGTAATGTCACACTGTGAGGTCCTCCAGAAAATTGTAATTAAGTACAGTTTAAAGGGATATAAAAATTTTCAATGACTCACGGAAAGGGCATGCCACAACTCGAAACAAAAATAGGAGAAAGTGAGGACTGCAGATGCTTGAGATCAGAGCTGAAAATGTGTTGCTGGAAAAGCGCAGCAGGTTCAGGCAGCATCCAAGGAGCAGAAGACTCGACGTTTCGGGCATGAGCCCTTCTTCAGGAATTCCTGAAGAACGGCTCATGCCCGAAACGTCGACTCTCCTGCTGCTTGGATGCTGCCTGACCTGCTGCGCTTTTCCAGCAACACATTTTAGCTAGAAACAAAAGTAGCCAATGACATGAGTTTGAGAGAAGAACTGATCAAGGGAAATAGACTAAACAGCATGAAATGTGTGTCTGTAAACAAACAGTGGAAAACATTTGAAGGAATAGTGTAAAACATTCAACAGACAAAACCTCAGCAAGAAACTTGTACCCGTCACTCACTCAAAACAAAATGAATCATATTAGATTATCAGGCTCAGAAGGTCACAAAAAAGTACTTAAAATTCTGTGGTGAGAGCGAAGGTTTAAACAGTAAGTGTTAAAGGGTGATTGCGATGGGTCTGCTAGCAGGAGGAGGGCACTGGCAAGGGGAATTGTTGTCAGTGTTTAATGATACGATAGGAACAGGGAGATGTGAAGGTACTGGTGGTGGTGAGAGTGTTACAGAGAGTGATCAGGGTGTTACAAAGTCAGTATGGATTGCTGCAGCTGGAGGAGTTTGCAGAGATGGGAAGGACATATGTATTTTTATTTATTCATTGGATGTGGTTGTCACTGATAGGACCAGCATTCTTTTCCCCATTGTTATTTACCCAGAGGTTAGCTCAGAGTCAGTCATATTGCTGTGGTCTGGAGTCACGTGTAGGCTAGACCAGGTAAGCGTGTCAGATGTCCTTCCCTTAAGGAGGTAAGTGAACCTGATGAGCTCTTCCTACTGATTGACAATGCTTTTATGGTGACCTCACCAGTGTCTTGTACAGATTCAACATGACATCCCAACTCCTACTCTCAATGCTCTGCCCAATTAAGGTAACCATCTCAAATGCCTGCTTCACCAGCCTGTCTACCTATGTCACCTCTTTCAAAGAAGTGTGTACCTCCATCCCTGGGTCACTGACTGACAACACTACCCAGGGCTTGAACATTAACTGTATAAGTCGCACCCTGGTTTATTTTACCAAAGTGGAGCACTTCGCATTTATCTAATTAAACTCCATCTGCTCTTCTTCAGCAGTACTATTAATCCTGTTGTATCACAGATAACCTTCTTCACTGCCTACTATATCACCAATGTTAGCGTCACACATAAACTTAAATACCAGGAAAGCTATATTCCCATCCAAACCATTTATCCACATGACAAACAACATTGGAACCACTGCACCGCTGGTCACATGCCTCCAGTTAGAAAATCAAAACGTCTCCTACCACACTCACTCTCCTACTATCAAGATAATTCTACACCTAATGGATATTGCATCCTTTTACATTGACCTGATGTTATTACCCAGTCTACCACAAGGAACGTAGAATGCAGATCAGTACAAGACTCTTCGGCCCTTGTTGTCATGCTGACCTTTTATCCTCCTCTAAGATCAAACTAACCTACACTTAACTCATTTTACTATCATCCATGTACCCATTCATGAGTTTATTCAATTAGTTCAATTTATCATTTCTCTGCCCATTCTTTTTCCAGCTGATGTATTGATTGGTGTATCATTTGATATCCTTACTCGTTCTTAACAACTCCACCAAAATTGGTATCATCTGCAAAATTACTAATAGCACCATTGACATTTTCATCTGAATTACAACGAGGGGTGCAGCACTGACCCTTGCAATACCCCATTTGAAACAGACTTCCAATCAGAAATACATTCTTCCAAAGCCTGCTGACTTCTTTGTCCAAGGTAATTTTATCTCCAACTCCAACAAGATTGTAAAGATTGAGTGAGGTTACAGATGTGGAGAAGGGTCAGGTGGTTTGATAATGTTACACAAAGGGAGGATTGGTAGGAAAGGCTGTCGGGACTGGAGGACTTTATACAGATGAGGAGGTTGAGAGGGATGGTAAAAGGTTAGAGGCAATGAGGTGGATAGGACAGGATGGAGGAGTCCTGTGATGACTGGAGAAAGTTACAGTGATATCATGTGCTGTGGAGCGTGGATAAGGTACACAGATGGGAAGGTTGGTAACGTCTGAGGGATGTCACAGAGACAGGATTGGCTGTCGGTACTGGACATGGTGACAGAGATATGGATTAGATAGATTTTTGGGGATAGTGACCATAACTCTAAGTTTCAATGTTATTGTGTAAAGAGGTAAGGATTGTGCAGAAGTTAAGTGTCTAAATTTGGGAAAGGCCACTTGTCATTTGATTATCACTATCATTCAAGTTAATCACTATCATGAGACAGGATCAGACAACCAAACACTGGGAGCAATTATATGCAGTTGAGGATACAATCGGAAAGTGGGAGTATTTTTAAAGGATACAGTGAGAATTCCGGGCCAGTGTGTCCCGGGAACAGTGAATGGAAAAGGCAGCAGGTCCGGCGAATACTGATTAAGCGATATCGTGAGTTTGATAAAGAAAATACCGTACAATAAAAGAAAAACACAGGTGAAGCCGTTCAAATGCAGAGAGAGTGCAAGGGGGTTCTTAAAATAAGAGGAGCAATCAATGGGCATGAAATATCCTTGGCAGATACTAGTAAGGAAAAGCCACAAGGTATGTTATTAGTTTTGTTGCAGTAAAAATGTTCCCAGCTAAAGGGTACGGCCTGTTAGAGACATAAAGGGACATTCTGTGCATGGAGCCAGAGGAAGTATGTGAGGTCTTCAATGAATACTTCCCACCTGTACTCACAAAGGGGAAAGACATTGTAGCTGTGGATTTCAGTCAGGATGATCAGGTTCAAGGACATGGTAAGATCAATAAAGATGAGGTATTAAATGTTTTCACCGGCATAAAGTTGGAGAAATCCCCGGTGCCCAATGTAATGTATCCAAGGCTGCTATGCGAGGTAAGGGAGGAGATTGCTGGGGACCTGGTGTCTATATTGAATACTCTGCTGACCACCGGCGAAGTGCTGAATGACTGGAGGATAGCTAATGTGGTTCCTTTGTTCAAGAAACCACTCTCTGGGTGAAGAGGTTTCTCCTTGTCTCATTTCTAAACAGGCTTCCAATTGCTCAACTCTGGTGCCTTTCGGATCTTAATCTCTCCTGCCAGTGAAATCATCTTCCAATGTTCACTCTACCACAGGATTTTACTGCTGCTACACTAACTGCTGTGTACATACCACCACAAGCAGAGTGTGAGGAAGCTCTGGATGGGCTGTACTCCATCACTAACACCCTGGAGACAGAACACCCCGAGTCCCTGTGTATTGCAACTGGTGACTTCAATCAAGCCAATCTGAGGAAGGTGTTGCTCAAGTACCACCAGGACGTTATCTGCCCATCAAGGGCCGGCACCTTTTAGACCACTGCTACACCACTGTGAAAGATGCTGACCACTCCACCCACTCACCCTCATTTCAGGAACTCGGACCACAGTGCCGTGTTTCTTCTCCCAGCTTACAGGCATAAGCTCAAGCAGGAGACCTCCTCGCGGATACAGGTCCAGTGCTGGTTGTAGGAGGCAGAGGATCAGCTCTGGGGCTGTCTGGAATCGGCTGATTGGGTCATGTTCAAACAGTCCGCAGGTACTTTGAACGAGTATGCTACCACTGTCACAGACTTTATCAGCAAATGTGTGGAGGACTGCACACCGAGGCAGTCAACCCGGGTGTTCCCCAACAGGAAACCCTGGATGAATCAGGATATACAGAACCTGCTAAAAACAAGGCGTGAGGCCTTCTGATCAGGAGACCCACTTGAATATAAGGAACCCAAGTATGGCCTTCCCAGAGCCATTAAGAGAGCCAAGGGCCAACACCGATACAAACTAGAGCCCCAGACAGACACCCGGCGACTATGGCAAGGACTGAGCAACATCGCAGGTTGTAAAATGAACAGCAAAAGATCGCAGATGATGACATATCCCTCCCAGATCGTCTCAAGACTTTCTATACTCGCATTGACCAAACATTTGGCGGAGAGGTAGCATCTATTCTGACAAGACCTGACAACCCTATTCCAACAGTCACTGCATCAGAGTTCAGACTTGTTTTCCTTCATGTGAATCCAAGGTAAGTGTTAGGACCAGACGGAATACCAGACCATACACTCAGAGCATGCGCAGATGAATTGGCAGGGGTCTTCTCGGATATCTTCAGCCTCTCTCTGCAGCAGGCCACTGACTGTGCCCGTTTCAAGAAGGCCAACATCATCCCTGTGCCTTAGAAGGTTCATGCAGCATGTCTCAATGTCTAGCGCCCAATGGCCCTAACCTCGGTCGTGATGAAGTGCTTTCAAAGGCTGGTCATGGCATTAATCAACTCCAGCCTCCCCAGAACTCTTGACATACTCCAGTTTGCCTAACGGACCAACAGATCCACTTCAGATGCCGTATCACTGGCCCTTCACTCCTCCCTAGAACATCTCGACACCAAGAATAGCAACATAAGAATCTGAATCATTGATCAGCCTTCAACACTATTATCCCCTTGCGACTGATTACTAAGTGATTTCAGACTAAACCCCACACTGCAACTGGATCCTCAGATTCCTGACCCACAGCCCACAATCAGTGAAGGTTGGGGACAATATTTCATCCTCACTAACACTCAACACGAGAGCCACCCAGGAGTCCTTACTCAGTCCTGTAATGTACTCACTGTATATCCATGACTGCGTCGCCAAATACCAGACTAATGCCATGAACAAGTTTGCTGATGACACCACCATAGTCGGTCAAATCTCAGATGGTGACAATCCAGACGACAGACAGAAGGTGGAAGACCTGGAAAAATTGCGCACTGAGAATAACCTAGCTCTCAATGCTGGCAAAACCAAGGATCTCATTACTGACTTTCGGCGGGATGTAACTCGTGTCCCCCTACACATTAACAGCACAGAGATGGAACGAGTGGAGAGTGCCAAGCTCCTGGGAGTGTTAATCTACAACAAGCTTTCTTGGACTCTTCATGTGGCTGGTCTGGTTACAAAGGCACAACAACATCTCTTCTTCCTCAGGCTGTTGAGGAAATTTGGCATGACGGTGAATACACTTGCCAACTTTTATAGGTGTGCCAAAGAGAGCATTCTGTCTGCATCTATCACTACCTAGTTTGGCAACTGTACCATTCAAGATCAGAGACGGTTACTGAGAGTGGCGAACTCGGCCCAGACAATCACAAAGGCCAACCTCCCATCTTATAATCCATCTACCATGACGCTGTCAAGTATTCTCAAAGATCCATCCCATCGTGGCAATGGTTT
Organism: Hemiscyllium ocellatum; assembly: GCF_020745735.1. NCBI lineage: Eukaryota > Metazoa > Chordata > Chondrichthyes > Orectolobiformes > Hemiscylliidae > Hemiscyllium > Hemiscyllium ocellatum. The sequence goes on along the minus strand of NW_026869219.1, from coordinate 70,519 downwards.
ACCACAACCTTTACCATCGGGGAGACGGTACAGAAGCCTGAACACACGCACACAGCTGCTTTCACAAGTTTCTGTTTTGCTGTTAGGATATCGAATGGACTAACAAACGCTGAACATTTGCCTGTACCTGCATTTTTTGTTTTTGCCGCTGTTTACCTATTGTTTACTTTTCTATGTTACTTAACTCTGTGACCTGCCTGTATTGATCGCAAGACACTGTGCCTCAGTAAACGTGACATTCCATTCCATTCAATTCCATTCCCTCTTTCCAGGTCGTGCAATATTCTGTAAGTTTCAAGTACATTCCTCCTCATCCTTCTAAACTCCATCGGTTATAGACACAGAGTCCTAACACTTCTGATTAAAGTCTCAGAAATACACCCCAACCATAAGATTCTTGTCTTCTCGAGATGAAGCAGAACATTGCATTGGCGTGCCTAATTACCAATTCAATCTGCTAGTTTGTCTTAAGGGAATTCTGGACTGGACTCCCTTTGCACTTCAGATTTCTGAATTTCCTCCCCATTTGGAAAATAACTCATGCCTCTATTTATCTGACCAAACTGCATGACCTCACACATTCCCATACTATATTCCATCTGCTACATCTTTGCACACTCTCCTAATCTGTCTAATGTTTCTGCAGCCTTTTTGCTTCCTTAGTACTACCTGCCCCTCCATTTATCTTTGCAAACGTTGTCATATTACTTCATCCAGATCATTTATGTCTAAGGTGAAACACTGTTGTATCAACACTGACCCTTGTGAACCACCACTGGTCAAAAGCTTCCACCCTGAAAAGGACTCTTTTATCTCTACCCTCTGCCTCCTGCCAGACAGCCGAGTTTCTAACCGTGCTAGGACCTGGCCTCTGACACCAGGGGCTCTTATCTTACTCGGCAGCTTCCTGTGAGGCACCTTGTCAAAGGCCTTCTGGAAGTCCAGATAGATAACACTCATTGTTTTCCTTGGTCTAATTTGCCCAATAACCTCTCAAAGAATTCGAACAGATTTGTCAGGTCTGACCTCCCCTTGTTGAAACAATGCTGCCCTATTTTAACACGCACTTCCAAGTATTCAGAAATCTCCTCCTTCTGCAGTTCCTGACTGAAGGGCTGTCGAGGCTGGGTCATCGAGTGTATTTACAGCTGAGATGGTCAGAGTTTAATCAATCAGGGAAAGAAGGGTCACGTGGAAAAGGCAAGAAAGTAGAGTTGAGGAATATTAGATCAGCGATGGTCTCACTGAATGGTGGAACATATTCGATGGGCCAAATGGCCTAATTCCAGTTGTACATCGCATGGTCTTCACGAAATCAGTTTCAAAATCAATTAAATATTGAACAATATTATGGTTTAATGAAATAAAGAAACCCATGGTCTAATCGGATAGGGATGGTGGTAGGATATCACAGACTGAAGGTGTTTTAGGGACTGAAAGAGATTATGTAAATAGGGAGGGCTACATGATCTACAGGAGCTTATGGAGAGTTGAAGAGTTGGAGCATTTTACAGAGGGAGGTTTATCACACAGGAGCAGGTTACAGATAGTGAGGGTTGTGTAACCGGAGTAAATTAAAGAGAGGGAGAGTTTTCAGATCAGAAAGAGATTACTCTGATAGGGATAGTTGAAGACACTGAATCAAAACTGCATGGAGAAGGTTACACAGATAGGGAGGGATGTAGGGATTGAAGGTGAATACACAGACATGGAGGGTTGTACTGTTAGATGGAGCTTAGAAGGATAGGGACTGGTGTAGGGACTGACACAGTTAAGGAAAGTAGTGTTTTTGGAGACGGTTACATGGATACATATAGTGTTAGGGAATTTAATGGACAGCAGAGGAGCTCAAAGAGAATGTATTATGGGGAGTGGAGGAGATTACATACACAGAGATGGCTGTGGGGTTGAAAAGAACTTCTACAGATCCCCTCATTCTTCTTCACTCCAATGAGAAAAGCCTTCGTTCCCTCAACCTTTCTTCTTAAGACATGCACTCCAGTCCAGGCAGCGTCCTGGTAAATCTCCTCTTTACCACCTATAAAGCTTCCACATCCTTCCTGTTATGAAAGGATCAGCACTGAACACAATATTCCAAGTGGGGTCTAACCAGGGCTACACAGAGGTGCAGCATAACCTCATAGCTTTGAAACTAAGCTAATGAAAGCCAACACAACATTTTCCTTCTTAACAAACCTATCAACTTACGTGGCAACTTTGGTGGGATTTCTGGACGTCTACCCCAAGGTCTATCTGTTCCTCCACATTGCCAAATGTCCTGTCTTTATCCCTGTATTCTGCATTCGTTTTCGACCTTCCAAAATGAATCACTTCACATTTTTCGAGGTTAAACTCCATCTGCCACATCTCAGGCCAGCTCTGCATTTTGTCAGTTTCCTGTTGCAGCCTACAACACCCCTCCACACTATGCACCACTCCATCAACCTCCTTGACATTGGCAAACTTACTAACCCACTCTTCCACACCCACTTGCAAGTCATTTTCTAAAAATAATCACAAAAAGCAGAGTTCCTGGAACTGATCCCTGCACAACACCACTGGTTATTGACGTGCATCTGAGTGATTCCCATCTGTCATCACCCTCTGTGCACTATGGGCCAGGAATTCAGTGTCCAGGCTGGCAGATGTCACTGTAACCCATGCTTCCGTACTTTCTGAATGAGCCATAAACGTGATTTGTCACGTTCTCAAAGGATTCAATAAGATTTGTAAGGCATGACCTGCCCCTTGCACAACCATGCTGACTATCTCTAATCAAACTATGGTTTTCCAAGAATGATAAATCCTGTCTCTCAGAGTCATCTCCAATAATCTGCACACCACAGACATAAGACTAAATGGTCTGTAATTCCCACGATTAATCCTATTGTCTTTCTCGAACAAGGGAATAACATTTCCCATCCTCCAATCTTCTGGTACGATACCAGTGGACAGTAAGTGTAGTGGTCCTCACCAAAGGCACAAACATCTCTTCCCTCGCTTCCTGCAGTAACTTTGGAAACATCCCGTCTTGCCCAGGGGATTTATCTATCCTTATGTTTTACATAATTCTCAGCAAATACGCATTCTTAACATCAACCTGTTGACACACATTAGTTCTTTTCACGCTGTTCTCACAAACGACAAGGTCCCTCACAGTAGTGAATACTGAGGCATAGTATTCATTAAGGACCTCTCCTATCTCCTCTGCCTACAGACACAAGTTCCCTCCGCTATCCCTGACAGGCCCTACACTCAATCTGGTCAACCTCTTGTTCCTTACATAAGTGGAGAATGCCTTAGTGTTTTCCTTAATCCTTGCTTAATGTTTTGTCATGCCCCCTTGTAGCTGTCCTAAATCAATTCTTAGTTCCTTTCTAGCTACCTTCAAAGAATCCCTACAGCGTGGAAGCAGACCATTTGGTCCAACAATTCTGTACGCTTACTCTAAAGCATATCCCACTCAGAACCATTACCCCACGCCTTTGCTCCCATTTGTTCTGACTAATGCACCAAACGTACATATTCGTGAACATTATGGGCAATTTAGAATGGCTGAGTCACCCAACCTGCACATCTTTGGACTGTGGGTGGAAACCTAAGCACCTGGAGGAAATCCACACAGAATGGGGTGAATGTGCGAACTCCAGAAAGACAGTCACCTGAGGCTGGAATCAAAATCGGGTCCCTGGACCTATGTGCCACCAAGTTCCTCCATGTAACTCTACAAAGCCCTGTCTGTCCTTGCTTCCTCAAACTTAAGTAAACTTCCTTGTTCCTCTTGACAAGATGGTCTACATCCCTTCGAACATTGTTAGATGTTTCACGAAAGACCATTTGGACAATGTTCACTGCTCTGCCTTCATCTATCTTTGGCCACCTCCTCAAAGAGTCACTGCAAATTGTGAAACACGGTTTCCCATTCACAAAGGCATGCTGACCATCTTGAATCAACCCTTGCCTTCTAAATATGCGTCGCTCCTTTCTCTCAGAATCTCCTCCAACAACTTCCCTATCACAGGGCTCACGGCGCTGTAATTTCCTGGCTTTTCCCTGCAACACTTAAGTGATGGAATAGCATTAGCCTCCCTCCAGTCTTCCAACACCTCACTGTGTCTCTTGATAATATAAATATCTCTGTTAGGGACACTGCAATCTCTTCCCTCGCTTCCCACACAAAACAAATCTAGGTTCGAACTAATGAGCTACTGAGGATGGATCTACCTTTATTTGTTTTAAGATTCCAGCACTTTATTTTCTCTGGTGAGGATTCTTTCCAAGTCATCACTATTATTTCCCAAAGTTCCGGAGCTTCCATGTCTTCCTCCACAAGATTTTTTTTTTGGTTAATATCACATCCATCTCCTCTGTTTCTACACATAGACGACCTTATTTATATTTAATGGGCACTATCCTCGAACAAGTCACCCCTCAGCCCTTACTGAAACTTACATAAAGGCTTCTGAAAATTCACATAGAACGTATCCCCCATAACAACACGCCCCACCTACACCCTTATCTATTCTGCCATTTATATTTACACCAACAAATAAAGTCCAACTGGTTCAAAAACACATTTTATTTTAAAAAATGTTTTTCTAAGGGTCCAATTATTGTTTATTCACATATCCTTTCTAACGTATATCAGCATGCTGTCAGGCTAACACTATTTGGTTTCAGACTGACAGCAGAAGGGGGTGATGAGTTCTTGTTTGAAAATCTGAAAAAGGTAACTCACAGGCTCAGCAGGTATTAGAGAAGGCAAATCCAATGCGGCCACTTATTACAAAAGGGAATGGTGTCTTGCAAAAAGTATACAAGATACGAGTCAGACCACAACTACAATATTACGAACAGCATGAGTGCCCGAAGGAAAGATATTCTTGTAATGCAGGCAGGCCACAGAAGGGTAACTCGGCAAATCCTGGGAATGGATGAATTTTCAAATGGGAAGAGGTGGAGGAGATTGAGGTCGAACCCATTGATGTTTAGAAAAATGAGAGAGAAATGGAATGTAACTTCCAAGATTCTGAAGGGCGTTGACATGGTAGATGCTGGGAAGTTAGAAAATAGAACAGTACAGCACAGCAATAGACCCTTCGGACCACCATGGCTGTGCTTTCCCATGGTGCTGTTCTCGACATATACCACCTGCCTGCACATGATCCATATCCCTCTATTATCTGCCCGTTCATGTTTCTGTTTAAATGCCACTTCAATTCTTCTCTCACATTTCTGCTGAGAGGACCGCTCACACTCCTACATCTCATGGTCTTAACTCAAACACCATATCTACATTATAACACTGTGGGTCACTGCTCACAAAAGTCCTTTATAATGAGATTATGAGATATTTATAATTACACTGCATTTAAACTACAATAGACAATTTTGTTGATAGCTTCTTGATATGATCTTATAGAAAACCATCTCATATGTAATTCAGGATTCTATCCGTTACAGGTTGTCATCCGTTACAGCCCTGATATCCAGTCGGGATGGAGACCACTGTCACACTACCAGGATGTCCCCTGGGATGGAGCATATCAGCTATGGAGAGAAGCTGGGTAAGCTCGGGTTGTTTACTTTGGAGCAGAGAAAGCTGAGGGGTCCGTGATTCAGAAGGATAAGATGATGAGGGACATGGACAGGGTGGATAGACAGCAGCTGTTCCTTTTAGTCAGTGTGTCGAGAACAAAGGAGCACACTTTTAAAGTGAAACGTTTGAGTTTCAGAGACGATTTAAACATTTTTTCTGCTCGAGGATGTTGTGTTCTGGGATTACTTCCTGAGAGGGAAATTATCACAGGTAACCTCGCAATCATTAAAACGTACTTGGACGAGCACTTAGAAGTGTCATAACATTCCAGACTATGGGTTTGCTGTTGGAAAGTGGGACTAATATAGATCATGCTGTACTTCTGTTGACACAGAGTCTATGCTCCTGTGTGTGTGTGTGTGTGTGGTGTGGAAGATCAATTATTGAGCAGTTTAAGGCTGGAATTGATGAGTTTCTGAAGAGTATATTCACAAGGATTATAAGAGTGAACTGTAATAACTTGATAAATCATTTCAATGTGAAAAATATGAGTAACATGTACAGTTTCCTTACAGTTTTAAACCAGAGAATGGAGAATGGGGAACAGAGAAATGGCAGAACTATGAAGCCACTACTTCAGTTCTGTCTTCACAGAACTTTCTAACAATACAAGGAAAACCAAGTCTGGTGTGGGAAAATGATAGAGTTCATGGAACATAGAACATAGTAAGTAAATTGTTTAGGAGAAATTATTGGGGTTTAAAGTAATGGTCATAGACAACACTAACATAGATTTATGAAATGGGAATTATGTTTGAGATACAGAATGGGAGACAAATGAAAGAGAAGCAATATATGTTAAACATTTTGATTTTTAGAAAACTTTTGGTACAGCTCCAAGCCCAGTTTACAAAATCAAATGTGAGTGGATTGGGGCTAATGTATGGACATGTTTCTAGAATGGGACAGGAAACAATGAATAGAAATAAACAGACTCGTCAAGCAACAGCCTGACATTGTCTGTAAGGTATGATTCTGTAAGTTACAAGTCCTTCCACATCTAGTCAAGAAACGTTGGGGTCAATTACACAATTCACTGGAGGAAGAGATTCCACAAATAACCCCTTCCTCCATGATGTAAGAGCCCAGCACTTAAGTGTATAAGATAAGACTGATTCATTCGTAACAATCCTCAGTCAGAAATACTAAGTGGATGGTCCATTTGAGACTATGTCCCATACTCCCCATCACCTTCCCTGGAAATCCCCTGTCTCATCAGCAGGACGGATACAGCAGAAGTGGCGGCACATTGGGATACAGTTGGAATGGAATTGCTCTTGGATTCCTCAACAATGACTCCGTATCCCATGAAGTCTCATGGCATTAGTTTACGCATGGGAAAGGAAACCTCCTGCTGCTTACCATGTACCAGCCTCTTTCAACTGATGAGCCAGTACTCCTCCATGCTGAAAAACTCTTGGAGGAAGCCCTGAGGGAAGCATGGATGCAAGATGTACTCTGTGTGGAGGATTTCAATGTCCACTTCCAAGAGTATCTCAGCTACAGCATGACTGATCGAGCTGGCCTGGTACTAAAGGATATAACTGCTAGACTGGCAAGTGGTGAAGGAAACATCAAGAAGAAAATACACTTGACCACAGTCTTACTAATCTGCCAGTTGCAGAAGTATCTGTCCATCACAGTATCGGTAAGAGTGACCACTGCATAGTCATTGTGGAGACAAAGTCACACCTGCACATTGAGAATAGCCTCCAACATTTTGGGTGGTACTATCACTGTGCTAAATAGGACAGACTTCAAACAGATCTAGCAGTTCAAGTCTGGGTGCCCATAACGTGCTGTGGTTCATCTATAGGAGCAGAATTGTACAGCCACACAACCCCATGGCCTGGCATATCCCCCTCACAACAATTACCATCAATCCAGAGGATCGACGTTGTTTCAATGGAATGCGCAGGATGGCAGGAGCAGCACTGGGCATACCTGACAATGAGGTGTCAGCCTGGTGAAGCCACCACACAGGACAACTTGTGCGCCAAACAGCATAAGCAGTAAGTGATAAACAGAGCTAAGTGATCCCACAAGCAAAGGATCAGATCTAAGTTCTGCAGTTCTTCCACACCTTGTCGAGAAATGTTGGGGACAATTAAGCAATTCACTGGAGGAAGAGATTCCACAAATAACCCCTTCCTCCATGATGGAAGAGCTCAGCACTTCAGTGTATAAGATAAGGCTGATGCATTCGCAACAATCTTCAGTCAGAAATGGGAATGATGATCCATCTCAGCCCCCTCCAGTGGTCCTCAGCAATTTAGTTACCAGTCATCAACCAATTCAATTCAGTCCACGCGATATCCAGAAACGGTTGGAGATACTGGATACTCCATAGGGTCCATAATCTGACAACATTCTGGCAATAGTACCAATAACTTGCCAAACCCCCAGCCAAACTGCTTCAATATAGTTACAACAATGGCTTTTCCCGATTATGTGAAAATTACCCCAAGTATCTCCTGTATATAAAAAGCAGAACAAATCTATTCGGGCCAATTACCACCCCATCAGCCAACATTCGATCATCAGTAAAGTGGTGGAAGGTGTCAGTGCTTTTAAGCAGCACTTGCTCAGCAATACCCTGGTCAATGACGTCCAGTTTGGGCTCCACCAGGTCCACTCAGCTCCTGATCTCATTACCGTGGTTTAAACATGGACTAAAGACCTGAATTCCAGAGATGGCTTGAGAGTGACAGCCCTTTAAATCAAGGCTGCCTTCGACCAAATGTGGTATCAAGGGGCCTTAGCAACACTGGAATCAATGGGTATCAGAGGCAAACTCCCCGCTGGTTAGAATGATACCTGACACGTAGGAAGATGGTCATGGTTGATGAAGGTCAGTCAACTCAGCTGCACATCTGTAGGAGTCCCTCGAGCAGTGGCCGAAAACTTCTTCAGGGCTGCTTCATCAATGACCTTCCCTCCATGTTAAGGTCAGAAGTGGGGATGTTCGCCAATGATTGTACAATACTCTGCAACATTTGTGGCTCCTCGAATACTGAAACAGTCCATGGTCAAACGCGACAAGATCTGGACAGTATCCAGGCTGACAAGTGGCAAGTAATATTCAGGCCACACAAATGCCAGACCATGACCATCACCAATAAAATACAATCTAACCTGCCCCTTGGCATTCAATGGTGTTACTATCAGTGAATCCCGCAGTATCAAAGTCCTGGTGGGTAATCATTGCTCAGAAACTCACTGGTCTCGCCACATAAACACAGTAACTACAAGAGCAGGTCAGAAGCTAGGAATACTGCGGCGAGTAAGTCACATCCTGACTTCCAAAAGTCTGTACATCACCTAAGTGAGAAGTGTGATAACACTCAAGAAGCTTTTTTTTAGATTACTTTTAGATTGGATTAGATTACTTACAGTGTGGAGACAGGCCCTTTGGCCCAACAAATCCACACCGACCCGCCGAAGCGCAACCCACCCATACACCTACATTTACCCCTTACCTAACACTACGGGCAATTTAGCATGGCCAATTCATCTGACCCGCACATCTTTGTGACTGTGGGAGGAAACCAGAGCACCCGGAGGAAACCCACGCAGACACGGGGAGAATGTACAAACTCCACACAGTCAGTCGCCTGAATCGGGAATTGAACCCGGGTCTCAGGTGCTGTGAGGCAGCAGTGCTAACCACTGTGCGACCATGCCGCCCTTCCTACCATCCAGTACAAAGCAACGAGTTTGACTGGCCCTTCACCCACAATGTTCCACCATCAACGCTCATTAGCAGCAGTTCTTTTACTGCTGCAATGAAATGATTCACCAAAGATCCTCAGAGACCATCTTTCCAACTCATGACCACGTCTATTTAGAAGGACAAGGGCTGCAGATGTATGAAAAATCATCATCTTTAGGTTCCCCTCCAAACCATTCACCATCCTGATTTGGAAATGTATCACCGCTCCTTCACAGTCACTAGGTCAGAATCCTGGGATTCTGTCTCTAATGGATTTGGAGGTCAACCATAGCAGGTGGACTGCAGTGTTAAACAAGGCAGCTCACCACACCTTCTCAAGGGCAACTAGGGACAGGCAATAAATGCTGGCCCAGCCAGTGACACCAAGATTGACGAAATACAGAAATGGAAATTAACAGAGGACGGTTGCTGAGGTGTCACAGGGATCGGTGCTTGGGGCCCAGCTGTTCACAATGCCCTTTAAACATTTGGTTGCTGGAATCATATACAATATATCCCAGCCTGCTGACAGCACTAACGCATGTGGGATTGTGAGTGGGTGAGGAGGATTTAAAAATGCACCGAGAAGACTAAGACAAATGGAGTGAATGGGCAAATACGTGACAGATGGATAACAATGTGGATAGAGGTGACAGTGTGCCCTTTGGTGGAAACGATAAATTGGAAGTCTACCATTTGAAAAGGATCGGTTGAAACATGTTGATCTGCAAAGGGACTTATCCTCCGTTTTGTTGTTTCCTTCTGCATAAACCTCTGAGGCCCCTGCAGCGCAGTGAGTTCTGTAACCTGATGTCAATACTCAGAATGGCATTGGAACGCTGACCAGTGTATATACAACCAGCAAGTGGGGAGCTATAATACGGAAAAGGATCTGTATCTCCTTGTACACCAGTCGCTGAAAGCAATATTGCAGAAACAGAAAGCAGTGAGGAAGATAAATGGTATGTTGACCTTCATTTCAGTGGGACTTGAGTCCAGGAGTAAGGTTATCTTACTGCAGCTGTACAGGGCCTGGTGAGACATCAATTCGAACATTGTGCAGTATAGTGTGCAGTTTTTGTCTCCTTACCTAATAAAGGACAAACCTGACATTGAGGGAGAGCAGTGAAGGATGACCAGACTGATCTCTGGGATGACAGGGTTGTTGTGGGAACCGAGTTTGAGGCAACTGGGCCTGTATTCAATGGTGTTTAGGAAAATGAGTAGAGATCGCAGTGAAATATACAAAATTCTGACAGGGTGAGACAGATTGGAAGCAGACATGATTATTCCCCTGTCTGGGATGTCTAAAACAAGGGGCCACAGCATTAGGTACAGTCAGGGCACACTGCATTGAGATGAGAAAAACCGGCAGCGCTCAGACATTGGTGACCCTGGGGAATTGGCTCCCACCTGGATACCAAGACACTGATTAAAAGTAAGGATTTAGAGACAGTAAAGGGATTGCGGGAGAGCAGGAGTACGGTGTGGAAACGAAGGGCCAACCATCATTACATTGAATTGGGTAGCAAACTCGGTGGACCAAACGTACTACTGCACTTCCTATTTTATAACTTCCCAAGGTTACTCACATTAACGGATATGTACATCGTGTGGGGTAAGTGCATCGAGGAGATTTTTTCCATGACATAGAATGGGGGAGGCTCAAAGTGTTGTATGACCTACTCCTTTTCCGCTGTTTCTGTGCAGTCTGTGGGAAAGCTCTGTAAATGTTGTCACATGCTCTCAGATGTTAGGAAGGAGGACTGTGTTCCCATTCCCTTTTCCGACACTGATGCTGGGGCCGGGTGTTCTGTCCGGTTTCATCCTTTCAGACCTCGGAGTAGTTTGATACAAGTGAGTGCCTTGCTTGGCCGTTTCAGAGACAATTGAAATGTTTATCACATGTCAGGGTCTTTGGAGTCAGTTTTAGCCCAGCCCAGGAAATCACGGGAGATTCGCTTCCTAAAAGTACATTGGAGAAGGAAGTTCTGTTTACAATCGATATTGGCTTCAAGGTCACTGTTACTGACCCCAAGTTTTAGATCTCGATATTTTATTAATTGTTTTTAACTTCCAACCGCTGCCAGAGCATTATCAAGGTTTGTATTAGTAATCCAGTGACATTTCCACAACAGCACTATCTCCACATGGGGACCTGTCGAAAACCACACTGCGCAGGATATTTCGGTGCTGCTTGACAGCTCTGTCAAAAAGAACTCCCACCCAATTTGACTGTCGTGCTGGGACTGAGGGGGTGGTAATTGGTCAAAATGTAATTATTCCCGTTTTAGGGGACTGGACACAGCTGAGTAATTTTCCACATTGTCAGGGAGATGTTAGAGTTGGAGTTGGAATGAATCAGCTTCCCCAGGGACACGGTTTTTTGTGTAGCACAAGGCTTCAGTCCTATTGCAGGAATGGAGTCAGGACCCATTGCCTTTGTCGTATATACTGTGTTCAGCTGTTTCTTCAACTCACATGCAGCAAACCGAAATAATTGAAGACTGGCATCTGTGATTTTGTTGGCATCTTGATGAGGGTGATGTGTATCTTCGACTCAACACTTCTGGCAGAGGATGGTGCAGATAAAACATCCTTCTCTTTTACATTGATGTGCAGGTCTGTTCCATTATTTAGGATGGGGATGTTTGTCGAACCCTCTCCTCCAGTCATTTGTTTAATCATCCATCACCATTTATAACTGAATGTGGCAGGACTGCAGGGCTTCGCTCTGATCTGTTGGTCAAGTCAGGTAGCATCAGTTTAAGGTTCATGTGATTCTGACTCTGACATGTTCACCCACACTCGTCACTGACCCATAGATGGTGTTGATGGTATTGACAGACTGAGGTGTTATCCTGGCCAAAAGTTTCAGGTTGTGGTTGAATGCAGGTCTGCTTCTCTTGCTGCTGTGGTCTACAGCACTACATGAATACGCAGTTTCGAGCTGCAATATCTGCAATGCAATTCTGCTGTCTGCTCCCCAATTCTCACTGAGACCCATTCACCCATCAGCCCTGCACTCAGTGACCTAACTTGGTTTCTGATGTGGAAATATTTCAATTTTCAAACTCTCATTCTGCTGAGGGTCTGTCTCCCTGGGCCTTGTTTCCAATTTGACTCATTCCGCAAAAGCATTTAACTGATCTTAATTCAAATATTTAATTCACTTGAATCTTTTTCCTTGAGAAATGCCATCTTCTGTGTTTAAAGTGAATGTGTTTCCCTCTGTTTGTCTCCCTGACTATGATTAAGAGCCCTGTAGTGTCAGTGATACCAGCCTTATGTAGTTTCAGAGCCAGTTAATACTCTGCATTCCCAATCATCTTCACCACATTGTATGTTTCCTCTTTTGGGATGATGCCTTATCACTCTTGGCTGCCTTGTCCTCCCATGGGTATGTTTCATCAGCTTGGGGTTGCATTTCTGGTATTATCTTCGGAGTTATCCTCAGAAACTCCTGCTATTGCTGCTTCATGGTCTTTCCTGCTCAGCCCCCCTTCCAATTAACTCTGGCCAGCTCCTCTAGCATGTCTTTGTAGTTACATTGCTTAATTATAATCACATTATATCTTGAAGAAACCATTACGTATAAAACGAAAGAATGAGTTTTGAGAGATGGGCCACGAAGATTGGTGGATTTCTTAACTAGATACAAAGGGAGAACGAGAGAGAGGATATAGATATGGAGATGTGGAAAATAAGAAAACTATAATATCGAAAGAAGTAGATGTACATCCCTCAATCTTTTGGCAATTCCTGTGTGATGTGGTCCTTTGTACAGTGCACGTACAACAGAGCAATATGTTCAAACGCTGGGTCTGATGTCATAACTTTCCTCTCCAATAATATGACATACACTAGTTTTGGAAAGAACCCAAGTGGCCCACACATTTAATTCCTGGCAGAAAGGAGATTAACTGAAATAAGTTTGGAAACCAGAAACAAGAATTTCTAACACACATTCTGACAAAAATGAGAGACTAGAGTTGGGAATACCAGAAAAAAGGGAACGTTGAGAGAAAGGGAAGGTATCACTTCAGATGAGGATCAAATAATGTTTTAATGCTTAAAAAATTTTATTCATCATGTGCATAATTTTTTGTTAACTGTGGTGTTTCAGTTGTTCATTCAGAATGCGTTGTACACATATGAAGAATTTTACTTAACTGAACACACACTGATTAAACCGTGTATGTAAAATTATTTTATTCTCCATTTCAGGCTGTCCTGTTGTCATGCTAGGAGGTTATATAAACACCAACTGGCTACCAAAAGACATGACCCACTATCACTAGTTTCCACACATACAGAAAAAGAAGGACACCAGGTTGACTGTCACAATGCACACTTCCTAGGACAAAGCCACACACGAAAGTTCTTAGAAACATGACATTCTAGCCAGAAGTCCATCAACAAACGCATCAATTTAGAGCCTATCTACCTTCCCTTGAACAAAAGTCTGGAAATGACATCATGCATCTTAAGAAACCAAGACCTATAAACAGAAAGACGTGACATACCACCAGTGCATCACCAGAGACTCTCACTGATGGTGTTACGTAGTCAAGGTGACGAAACATCTGAAAACAAACCATCAAGCTCAGCGAGCGAACATACATACTTATTAATTGTTCTTTTTCTCTTAATAGTGGAATTTGCGACTACTTTGTCACTCATGTTTTAACAGATTACGAGGTGAGGTGAGCTTTTCTCAGTGTGTGGTATTAATTAACGTGGAGTTAACATCGACATCATAACAGTTTGAGGGCTTGTCGTGTGGGATTTAGATAGATTTGAACACATGTGGGGTACAAAAGGTCCCAGCAGATTCCATCACTTGGTAGTTAGTGACCTCGATCTTCAAATAAAACAGGTGACAAAATTCATTTAATTTTGTTTCCTTGTGGTTGGTTAAATTAAAAGAAATGGCTTTTCATATTGCTAAAGAGGTTCTGAGGTTTAAAGGTGATTCCAAACTTTGCCAAGAAAGTGTAGAAAGACAAAGGAAGAGCATACTTTTAGAATTAACACGTAGATTAGAATTGTGTTTCACCAGGGACAAAAGGAAAGCTGTCATCATAATGGAGCTGGTCAAGCACTTTGGTCTATCAGAGAAGCAGGAAACTGCAGTCGAGTTCGAGAAACTTAAATCGCAAATATGACAACGGGAGTTAGAAGATAAAGAGAGAGACAGAAAGAGAGAGAAGATAGAGAAAGAGAAAGAGAGGAAAAAGGAAGAGAGGGAGAATTTGAAATTCTGAAGTTTGGAATTAGATAGGAAAGTTAAATTAGCAGGATGAAGATGAAGCGAGAATGTAGGGATGTATACAACTATGTTAATACATTGCCATATTTCGGTGAGAAAAATGCCCAAACCGTTTTTATTTCATTTGCAAAATTGGTTCGGCAGATGGCATGTCTCGTGAACCTGTGGGTAATGCTATTTTCTGGATCAGTGGCGCTGGAAGAGCACAGCAGTTCAGGCAGCATCCAACGAGCAGCGAAATCGACGTTTTGGACAAAAGCCCTTCATCAGGAATAAAGGCAGTGAGCAGGAAGCCTGGAGAGATAAGCTAGAGGAAGGTGGGTGTGGAGAGAGTAGCATAGAGTACAATGGGTGAGTGGGGGAGGAGATGAAGGTGATGAAGATGAAGGTCAGGGAGGAGAGGGTGGAATGCATAGGTGGAAAAGAAGATAAGCAGGTCGGACAAGTCCAGACAAGTCATGGGGAGAGTGCTGTACTGGAAGTTTGAAACTAGGATGAGGTTGGGGAAGGGGAAATGAGGAAGCTGTTAAAGTCCACATTGGTGCCCTGAGGTTGAAGTGTTCCGAGGCGAAAGATGAGGCGTTCTTCCTCTAGGCGTCTGGTGGTGAGGGAGCGGCGGTGAAGGAGGCCAATACCCTCCATGGCCGCAGCAGAGTGGGAGGGGGAGTTGAAATGTTGGGCCACGGGGCGGTGTGGTTTATTGGTGCGCGTATCTCGGATATGTTCCCTAAAGCGCTCTGCTAGGAGGCGCCCAGTCTCCCCAATGTAGAGGAGACCGCATCGGAAGCAACTGATACAATAAATGATATTAGTGGATGTGCAGGAAAAACTTTGATGGATGTGGAAGACTCCTTTAGGGCCTTGGATAGAGGTGAGGGAGGAGGTATGGGCACAGGTTTTACAGTCCCTTGCGTAGCAGGGAAAGTGCCAGGATGGGAGGGTGGGTCGTATGGGGGCTTGGACCTGACCAGGTTCACGGAGGGAATGGTCTTTGCAGAAGGTGGAAAGGGGTGGGGAGGGAAATATATCCCTGGTGTTGGGGTCTTTTTGGAGGTGGCGGAAATGTCGGCGGATGATTTGGTATATGCGCAGGTTGGTAGGGTGGAAGGTGAGCACCAGGGGCGTTCTGTCCTTTTTACGGTTGGGGGGGTGTGGTCTGAGGGCAGAGGTGCGGGATGTGGACGAGATGCGTTGGAGGGCATCTTTAACCATGTGGGAAGGGAAATAGCGGTCTCTAAAGAAGGGGGTCATTTGGTGTGTTCTACGGTGGTACTGGTCCGCCTGGGGACAGATACGGTGGAGGTGGAGGAATTGGGAATACGGGATGGCATTTTCGCAAGAGATAGGGTGGGAAGAGGTGCAATCCAGGTAGCTGTGGGTGTCGGTGGGTTTGTAAAAAAATGTCAGTGTCAAGTCGGTCATCATTAATGGAGATGGAGAGGTCCAGGAAAGGGAGGGAGGTGTCAGAGATGGTCCAGGTAAATTTAAGGTCAGGGTGGAATGTGTTCGTGAAGTTGATGAATTGCTCAACCTCCTCGCAGGAGCACGAAGTGGCGCCAATGCAGTCATCAATGTAGCGGAGGAAGAGGTGGGGAGTGGTGCCGGTGTCATTACGGAAGATCAACTGTTCGACGTAGCCAACAAAGATACAGGCATAGCTGGGGCCCATACGTGTGCCCATGGCTACCCCTTTTACCTGTGGGTAATGCTAGTTCAGACTAAACTGGTGGGTGAAGCTTGAGAAGTCTATGCAGTGCTGTCACATGAGGGAGCAAGAGATTATGCAGATGTCAAACAGGTTATTTTGAGTGCTTATGAATTGGTACTAGAAGAATATAGACAGTGGTTCAGAAATATAGAGACAGAACCAGGTCAGACTTATATTGAGTTTGAAAGAATTAAACACAGTCATTTTGGTAGATGGATGCAGGCCTTAAAAATGGATAAGACCTGTGAAGCTCGAAGGGAGATTATTCTGCTGGAGGAGTTTAAAGACTCACTACCAAAGATGGTAAGAATTCATGTGAATGAACAGAAAGTTCAAGAAGCGAGAAGCATGGCAGAAATGGCAGGTGAGTATGCATTGACGCACGAGATGAAATGGAGCTTCTGGGAGGATTTTCATCCTGTGAGTGATAAAAAAAAAATGGAGAAGGGGGAGATCCTACAGTACAAAACATAGAGAAAAGCACACTGGCAATAGGTTACCCAAGGTGAAAAAAACAAGTCCAAGGGGTTGAAAGGAAGTGAAAGGCCTCAGGTGTTCTTACAATAATGTAGTGGAACACATAAAAATTACAGTGCCGATGGTTTAAGAAGGGCACTGTGTAAAGGTGTTTTCACTGCAGTAAGTTGGGACACACGGTGCTGGGCATTGAAGGAAGACATTTTGGGAAAAGATGTTATAAAGGAGTTTAAGCCAGTGGCATAGTGAACCTGGTAAAGGAGACCCTAAGTGGAGCCGAGGAGCTGCAGGAGAGTGCACAGCCCAGGTAGGGGTTGTGTATGGAGTCAGTGCCTGGTCTGTATAACAAATTCGCCTCCGTAGATAAACCTTACTAAGCAAAACGGGGTGTGGGGGGGGGGGGGGAAGGACAAGTAGTTATAATTTTCCAAGATATGGGGCCTGCTCAGTCTCTAATAGTTGAGAAGTGAGGGGCTGGAAAGGCACAACAGATCAGGCAGCATTCGAAGAGCAGGACAATCGACACATCAGGCATAAATCCATCGTCAGGAATGTGGTGGGGGGGGGGTAACAGGGGGCTGAAAGATAGATCGGAGGGTAGGAGCTGGGCTGGTGGGAAGGTCACTGAGAGGGCGATAGGAAGAAATAAGTGGGAGTGATTGTGATATGTCGGAGGGGAGGGTGGAGTGGATAGGTGGGAAGGAAGATGGACAGTTTGGACAGTTCAAGAGGGTAGTGCTTAGTTGAACGGTTGGATCTGGGTTGAGGCTGGGGGAGGGAAGGTTCAGAAATTTGTGAAGTCAACGTTGATTCTGTATAGTTTGAAGGTTCCAGCTGTCCTACCACCTATCCATTTCACCCTCCTCTCCGACCTTTCACCATCAGACATCACTTGCATCTACTGATCACCTTCCAAGCTC
Organism: Hemiscyllium ocellatum; assembly: GCF_020745735.1. Taxonomy (NCBI): domain Eukaryota; kingdom Metazoa; phylum Chordata; class Chondrichthyes; order Orectolobiformes; family Hemiscylliidae; genus Hemiscyllium; species Hemiscyllium ocellatum. The sequence continues at coordinate 52,831 of NW_026869219.1, read as the reverse complement.
CATTCCACCCAGCTCCACCCCCACCCTCCTATTTAATTCTCAGCCCCTTCCCCCTCCCTTACCCCCATTTTCCTGATGAAGGACGTAGGCTTGAAACGTCAACTCTCCTGCCCCAAGGATGCTGCCGGCCTGCTGTGCTTTTCCAGCACCACACTTTTCAACTCTGATCTCCAGCATCTACAGTCCCCATTTTCCCTCCGCCTCTAATAGTAAGAGATAGAAGTATTTTCACTCTTTCTGACATGTTACTCAACAGCGTGATAATTTGTGGAATGGGGACAGAAATTAAGCATTCCCTTGTGTAACATCAGGTTGGAGTGCCCAATCAAGGCTGGGGAAGGAACAGTGAGAGTGAGTGACAGAGTGTCAGTTCCAGGAATACAGTTTGTTCTTGGGAATGATTTAGCTGGATCCAAGGGGGGAGAGGCAGTCCTTGTGGTGGAGAAGCCGAAGTAAGACCAGGGAACTGGGGAATTAAAAGAAAAATACCCAGGGATTTTTCCAGATTGTGTAGTAACAAGATCCCACTGTCATACGTTACAACAGGAAGGAAAACCGATAGAAAAAGCCAAAGGAGTTGATGCATGGAAGACTCAGGCTAAAGCATTTCTAGTGTCTGGAATGCACAAGGACGTATTTATGTTTTGTTGTACATGTCATACATGCCAAATGGTAGGTAAGTCGCAGGCAGTATAAACCAGCACCTTTGTTGCCAACTCCTCTATTCAAAGAACCTTTCACATGGGTTACTCGCTGTGGGCTAGTGATTCAGTCAGACCAAGGGTCTCATTTTACCGTGCAGCTGTTTAAGGACGTCATGGATAGTTTCGGCATGCAGCAGTTTGAATGAAGTGCATCCCATCCCGAATCCCAGGGAGCCTTGGAAAGTTGGCATCAGATGCTGAAGACAATATTAACAGCGTACTGTCAGAATTAGCCGAATGATTGGAATAAAGGCGTCTCATTATATTGTTTCATTAGAGATGCCCCAAATAAATCTACTCATTTTACTTCCTTTGAGCTAATATTGCACATGAAGTGAGAGGTCCTTTGAAATGAATGAAATATAAACTGACAGGACTAAAGTCGGAGATCTCACACTTGGATTATGTATGCGAGGTGAGGGAGCGATTAGACCGAGTAGGTGAGTTATCTAAACAGCAGCTGAAGAGGGCACAGTGAAGAGTGAAGCAGGTGGCAGATAAAAACTCTGAAACTTTGACGATTTCCCGAGGGATGAAGTATTAGTATTGCTACCAGTGGTAGGAAATACCTTCAAGCCAGGTTTAATGGTCCCTTTCAAATTAAAAAAAATGTTGAGTCTAACCGTTAAACTATCTGCTAAAACTACCGGATCTGACAAAAAATGTTAGAGAATGTTGTGTGAATGAATAATGCTCCATGCACATTGAAGACTGAGGAACAGAGTTGTGGCCAGATGAACAAATTGTGCAGTTTATCTGTACGATGTAGTGATCTTTAGCAAGTGATTGGAAGCTCATATGCTACAGTTGGCAGAGCATGTTGAACAATTACAAGAAGAAAACTTGATAATAAACTGAAAGAAAACAGAATTCGCGAAGGCAGAGGACATTACATTGGACATGGAAGGTTGACCCCATGGAAAACAAAGACGAAGGGCTTTGAGGAATTTCCACGACCATCCTCGAAGAAATAGGTGCTTCGACGTTTGGAACTGAATGGATTCTATTGGAAGTTTGTTGCAAACTTCAGCAGCGCATTGGCACCACTGATGGATTTATTAAAGAAGGAAAGAGAATTCTGTCGGACAAAACAATGCCAGGAGGCATTTGAGAATTAAAGGATTAATCAAGACACCAGTGTTGAAAATTGTGTGAGATGCTAGGGATATAGGGCTCGGAGATATATTGATACAGAAAGATGATGATGGAATTGAATGGCCAATTGGCTACTTGTCGATACTTGTCAATATCCACCAGAAAGAAACACAAAGTCTCCATTATTGTAAAAGAATGATTAAGTTTTGCACTGGAGTGACAATATTTTAATACTTATATGCCAAAACAATGTCGGAGATGATTGTGGATAACAACAAGCCTCTCGCATTTTTTTCAATATTTAAAGGCCAGAATATGAGAGTATTTAATTGGAGTCTTATCTTACCGACTTTAAACTTAGAAAATGTACATGCTGTGGGTCCTAAAATGTGATTGCAGATGTGTTTTCGCAGATTTAAAGGAAAACGTTTAGATAAGATTTGACTTATTGCAGTGTTATATATGTGTGCAGAATTAATATGGATGGTATAGCTGAGATGAATAAATTTGTAATCCATAATAATGGAATTAAGAATAATTAGAGGAAGAGAAATGAAGCCATCTTTTCATTCTGCTGGCTCATGTTTATTTTCTCTCTGAAGGGGGGAGATCTTATGAAGCCTAAAGCATGTCTGGTCACTTTAAGCCAGAACGTACAATCTCAGATGCCAGCTAAACGTCAGGCTGTTCCATATGTCACCATGAGCTGGGAAATGGATACCTGAGTTTTGGTTGCTGTTTTGACAACAATTCAGATACAACCAAAGAGTTTAAATAACGCTCAGGATACCAGAAGCCAATGGAATTTGAATATTATTGTTTGGACACCTGGAAAGCAATCAAATTAGGAGAATTATTGTATCATGGGAAGTAGATAAACTCAGCATTTTGAAATGAGAGGAAGAGCCACTGCAACCCAACAGCAGAGTAACTGCTGTAGAGCAGGAGTGCTAACTGGCCATCTCGAACACTTTCTATCAAAAATATACGTCCATGTAAAAACTATTTGCAGTAAAAAAAAACATGACCCAGGGAGATCAGCAGCCTGAAGAGTGAACACAGCAGGGAAGATAGATTCTGTGTGGTCTTGAGGTTGTAATGTTTAATATGTTGGTTGTGGGAACAACATATTTTGACAGAGTTGGAGTCAGATAGTAAGAGGGGCTTGTATTTGTAAATAGCTGTTGTTTAGTGTTCACTATTAAAGTTAAGAAACTAACTTGTGACTTTTTGTGTAAATAGTGGAATGTAGGAGATCTGTGTCACTCATATTTTAACAGATTACGAGGTGAGGCGAGCTTTTCTGGGTGTTTGATTTTAATTAACAGAGGGCTTCGACTCCACCTTGTAAATGTCCATCCATGCTAACCCCATTTCCCTGCAGTTGGCCCATATTCTTCCAGTCCTTTCCTATCCACATATTTATCCAATTGCTTTTGAAATGTTGTTAATGTACCCCCCTCAATTACATCTTATTTTTAGATTAGACTTACAGTGTGGAAACAGGCCCTTCGGCCCAACAAGTCCACACCGACCCGCAACCCACCCATACCCCTACATTTATCCCTTACCTAACACTACGGGCAATTTAGCATGACAAATTCACCTGACCCGTACGTCTTTGGACTGTGGGAGGAAACCAGAGCACCCGGAGGAAACCCACGCAGACAACGTGCAAACTCCACACAGTCAGTCGTCTGAGTCGGGAATTGAACCCAGGTCTCAGGTGCTGTGAGGCAGCAGTGCTAACCACTGTGCCACCGTGCCGCCCATCTGCTTGCAGCTCATCCACGTACCAGCCTCTGTGTAAAGAAGTGGCCCGTCAGGTTCCCTTTTTCCTTCCCCTCTAACCTTAAACTCATTCCATTTAATCTTCGATTCGCTATACCTAGGAAAGAGACTGAGACCATTAACCCTATCCATACCCCTAGTGATCTAATACAGCTCCATAAGGACTCCCTCAGTGTCCTACACGCTAACGAAAATGTCCTAGCTTGTCCAAACTCTCTCTATAACTTAAACCATTGGGTCCTGGCAACGTCTTTGTAAATTTCTTCTGCACTCTTTCCAATTTAATAACATCAACCACATAACAATGTGACAAAACTGAACGCAATACTCCAAGTGCGGCCTCACCAATGTCCTGTGTAGCTGCAACATAACTTCCTAACTTCTATACTCAATATCCTGCCTGATGAAGGCCAATGTGCCAAATGCCTTCTTCACTGCCCTGTTTACCTGTGACTCAATTCTCAGAGAACCATGTACCTGAACACCACGGTCTCTTTGCCCACTGCAAACTTTAAGGCCCTCCCACTAACCATGAAATTCCTACCTTGATTTGAGTTTCCGAACTGCAAGACCCCACACTTCTATATTAAATTCCATTTGCCATTTCTCGGTCCACTTCCCCACCTGATTAAGGTCCTGCTGCAATTTCTGATAAACTTCCTCACTGATCATGCTCCCAATTACTTTAGTGTCATCTGCAAACTAACTAATCATACCTTTTACATTCCCAACCAAATCATAGATAACAAACAACCATGGACTCAGCCTCCGGTCTGACAAGCATCCTTCCACTCAACACTCTGCTTCCTACCATCAAGCCAACTGTGTATCTAATTGGCCAGTTCCCCCAGCATTCCACATGATGTAACCTTCCAGAGCAGCCTGCCGTGTGGGACCTTATCAAAGGCCTGACTGAAATCCATAGAGACTATGGTTACCGCTCGGCCCTCATCAACCTTCCTGGTCACTTCATCAAAGAAATCATTCAAATTTGGGAAGCATGATCCCCCACTCACAAGTCGATGCTAACTGCTCTGAATCAAACCCTGTGTAAGTAATTGATGCAGTCAATGGTATGCTGTCCTTCATTGTAAGATAATTCGAGTACATAAGTAAAACAACCTTCTTGCTGTTGTAGAGCCTTGCTGAGAGAGCATTCTGGGACACTCTATACAGATTTCGTCACCTTTGTAAGGAATGATCTCCTTACCATAGACACGGATGATGGTAACGTGAGGATAGGGTGAGGAAGCTGAGTGTTTAATCTGTAGATCTGTGAAAGATGAAGAAATTGTGACGCTGAAACATGAGGAGTGGCAGCGATCACTTATTTGCAAAAGAGACATTGATAGGGTGAGAAATTCCATACTTTACCCAGGATTGATTGGTTTAGTTTATTGCCACGTGTACCTCAGTACAGGGAAACACTTTATTTATTAGCAGTGAAGGCAGGTCATAGTAAACATGGCCAGACATATCAATGGGTGGAAATAGACTAGGACAGAGTAAGGCATACAGGTTACACTGCACAGTACGTGCACTAGACAAGATCAACATGACCAAGATCACCATTATTTGAACTTAGAGAGTCCATTCATCAGTCTAACGTGACTTTCCTAATAGTTTATATGCCTAAATGAACTCTCCCCACGTTATTGTGTAGTCGGCGTGTGAACCCGTACTGAATGCCATCTTGTTCACAATCCCCAACAGCAGCCACAATACCTTCCATCTGAAATAGGTAGCCATTCCCACCAGCTTCTGCCCTACATAGAGAACACCAGGCTGGCTTCTTGGAGATGGAAGATACCTTCTTGAGACTTCACACAAGACATATGGCTTCCCTGCTCACCGCGAGAAATCCATGTTAAAGTGCCACGTGTGTATCATGAGCAACGGAGTCAGGAGGAACAACGTGGAGCAGTCTGTCTGTGCAGCCTCTGCTCCACTTGGTCATCATGTTAGAGCATCAATTAGGAGACAGTGAGGACTGCAGATTCTGGAGATCAGAATCGAGAGTCGATTGCTGGAAAAACACAGCAGGCCAGGCAGCATCCGAGAAGCAGGAGAATTGATGTTTTGGGCGCAAGCCATTCATCAGGAATCAGCATCAATTATCTCATCTGTCCCTGTGTAAGTGTGTTGAGGGGGAATGGCCTCCTCCTGTTCCTGTATAAGTGGCTCAAGGGGCTGAATGGCTTCCTGTTGTTCCTGTGTAATTGACTCAAGGGGCTGAATGGCCTCATCTTATTGCTGTGTCAGTGACTCAACAGACTGACTGGCTTCTTCCTCATCTGATTGGACAAGGCCAAGGGCCTGATTGGGTTCCCCCTACTTCCTGTTTCACAGGTCGATGTACTGACAAGTGTGATGATGCTGTAGCTTTAAGAGATTATTTTGTACTGGTTTATTTTAAGAGAGAGATTGAATGATTGTTACCAAGCTGGCTAGTTAAGACTACTTGAGTAAACAGCGAGGGAGGCCTTGCGTTTATTTGAATGCAGCCTGAATGGGTGTGGCCAGCTCTCACAGATTAGGACCTCTGGGGTTTGGTTTCTCAGCAACATCAGAAACTATTGGGGTCTCCACAGAGTTGGAAGCTTCAATGGATGTCTCCTGGCTGCTACTCTCTCTGAATTTTCTCTTGATGCTATTAATTCCTGAATTGGAGAAATCTTTGTGAAAATCTGTGTCTGAATAGTCCTTTTTGCCAAGGGCTGTTATTATGTGATTTTCCTATATTGGAACAATTCATTAGTAACAGTTCCTAGATCTATTATTCTGTTAATTTGTTCAATAGAAATAAGTTGTTCTAAATTCCCCTTTCTTTGGTTTCATTTTATCTTCCGTGTTTGAATAAATGGTGTTTTGCTTCACACCAAGTAGTTTGACCAGTCACATTGCATCTGGAACAGACACTTTACATTGCCTTTAAAAAATGAAAACATTAGAGTCTAGACTACGGCCTTCAAATATTTTCCAGGCACTCTGGTGTGGTCCATCACATTAGAATCCCTCTCTTCCTGAGTAATAGGCTGGAGGCACTGAATGGGCTCTCCTTGTTCTTCTCCAATAGTGTCAATGGGCTGGATGGCTTCATCATATCCCTGTGAAACCAGTGTGAGGTGCTGAATGAACTCTTGTTATACTGTGGCAATGCGCAGTACCAGGCAGTGCTGTTACATGAATGTTACAGACACGTTAACAGAACAAACCCGACTGCTGTCTGGGTCTTGCTGCACATGGACACAGACCAGTTCAGGAGCTGATGGGGGACAAAATGCTCTGAACATTGTGGAAACTTAAGTTACCATCCCCACTTCTGATCTTATGGTTGGGAGCGGAGAGACATTGATGAAGAAGCTGAAGCTGTTTGTGAAGAGGAAGCTTCCCTGAGGATCTCGCGCACAAGTGACCCAGGACTGAGATGATGAACATCTTCCTCTGTGCAATGTTTTACTCCACACACTGGAGAGTTTACTCTGATTCCCATCATGTCCAGTTTTGTTAAGCTCCTTGATGTCAACAGAAGTCAACCACTGCCTTGATATCAGGGCCAGTCATTATTACCTGACCCCTTGTGTCAACCCCCTTTATTCATATCAATAAACCATGATATAGGAGCAGCAAGTGTTTTCTTCAAACAGGTGGCATTGAGTGTCAGGATTTATCTTCACAAGGGTGTTCGGGGAGCTAGAAGACTGAAAGTATTTGAAGTATTTGCAGATGGATATTGACCTGGCAGAGAGTTGAGGGCGATGAAGAATTGGGGATGAAAGAGGATTTGAGACCAAGAGCAGATCAGCCATGATCTTAGTGAAGGGCAAGGCAGGCTTGGGGAGTGAACAACCTGCCCCTGTGTCAGATGTTCTCACATTCTGTTTTTAGAAAGTTAGTGGGTGTTATTTTCATGGATGTTCTGTTATTCAATGTTGCCGTCAGGGAGGCCAGAGGATTTTGTGAGCCATCGCTGGGTGAGGTATGGGGACTGTATTCATAATGAATTTGGGCCTACAACATGACCAACAAATGGAGCACAAGTTTCAGAGAGGGGAAGCTCTGTAAAGAGAGATCAGGGGCCTCTTTCATACCCAGCCTGGGTTTTACAATTACATTTCTCAAATCACCTCAAAGTATGTGGGAGAATCTTGAAGGGCCGAATGATCTCCTCTGTTTCTGTGAACCAGGTTATAGAAGTAAGTAGCCTCTTAATGCTCCTGCCTAACAGGTTTAATGGGCTGAATGGAACAGAGGAACATGTGATTGAGGGACAGGAGTGAGTCATTAGATACTTTGAGCCTTCTCCACCAGGCACTAAGATTGTAGCTGATTACGTTGTGGACTCAGCCTCACTTTCTGTCTCCATCCCATGATGCATGACTCACTTCTCTGTCAAATATTTCACTAACGCAGCTTTCAATCAATGTGAACATAGAGGCATGATAAACTTCCAGTGAAGAGGATTCTGATTTGAAAGGTACTTTCAGATTTTTTCGTCATCCCTCTTATAGAATCAGAGTCATGCAGAATAGAAACAGACCCGTTAGTCCAATCTGTTCACTCCGATCGGATATCAAATCTGATCCAGTCCCATTTGCCAGCATTTGGCCAATATCCCTCCTCTTTCAGGTACGTTTTAAATGTGCGATTGTAATTGCCTTCACCACTTCCTCTGACAGCACTTTCTGTACACACACCACTCTCTCTGTGAAACATTTATCTTCAGGTCCTTTCTAAATCATTCACCCTCTCCCCTTCAACCTATGCTCTCCTGTTCCGATCTCCCCTACCCTGGGGAGCAGAACATGGCTGTTCAGAATATCCATGCCCCTGATGTTTTTATAAACCTCTATAATGTCACCCTTCAGCCTCTGACACTCCAGGGGGAAACACCTCAAACTAATCAATCTCTCCCTAAAGCTCAAACCTCCTGTCCTGGGACATCCGTGTAAGTCATTTCTGCAGACAACCGAGTTGTACGCAGTCTTTTTAAAGTGGCCTCACCAACATCCTGTACAGATACAACATGCCACCACAACTCCTATACTCAATGCTCTGATTGATTAAGGCAAATTTGTAAAATGTGTTCTGTACCACAATGTCTGCATTCGACTCCACTTTCGAGGAACAAGGTACCTGCAGCCATGTGTCCGTTTGTTTCACAACACTCACCAGGCCCTTACCATTAAGTGTATAATTTCTGCCCTGATTTGCCTTCCCAAAATGGGTAACCTCATATTTATCTAAATTAAACTTCATCTGTCACGCTTTGCCCCTTTGTCCCATCTATTTGTGGTCTTGTTGTACTCTGAGATAATCTTTCTGACATAATCTGTAAACCTACTAACTATGGCCCCAATATTCACATCTAAGTCCTTTACATAAATAATGAAATGCAGTGAACTCAGTCCTGATTCTTACAGCACACTGCTGCTCACAAGCCTCCAGTCTGAAAAAATACCCCTCTTCCTTCAAGCCAATTGTGACGAGCTTCTTCTGTATCCATGTGACCGAAACTTATCAATCTGCCTACTAATCGAAATGTCATGAACACCTTGCTGAGGTCCATATAGACAATGTCTACCAAACTGCCCTCATCAATCTTCTTTGCCACCTCTTCATAAAACTTAACCAAATTAATGAGACATGATTTCCCATGCAGAAAGTCACGTTGTCTACCCCGATCAGCCCTTACCTTCCCAAATGGATGTAAATGCTATCCCTCAGAATCCTCTCCACCAACTTACCCACCACTGACATCAGGCTCACCAGTCTATAGTTCCCCGGCATTTTTGGGTCACTGTTTCCTTTCTAGTCCCACTCCTCCACTGCTCACAACAAATGTTAAATGTAACCAGGTCGGTGATTTGGCTGATGATATCGGTCTCAGACTGGGTCAGGATCAGTTTTAGGAATAAGTCAGGCTAGTTTCTTTAATCTGCTAAAATCGCACGTTTATGATCCAGAGCAATGTTACTCAAACTATGATGGAATGATGAATGGAAATCTTTTGGATATTGCAAATAAAGACTCGATATTTCCCGTTCTAAAAACACTGACACACACACACACACACACACACACACACAATCAACAAAATATCTGTAATTTCACATTGATAGAAACTTGACCAAATATTAGTGTAACTCATGAAAAAGTAAAAATTGTGAGATTGTCCAAAATGTTATTGTGCTTCTAAAGATATTCTACTCACACGGCTGCTAGCAATGGGATTTTATCCTGGGAGAGTTGGATTTTGCTGAATTCCCTTTGCATTACGTTGGCGGAGTTTCCAGATTAGCACAGTGGCTCTGTAATTCGCGCTGTTGTCTCACAGCATGAGGGATATGAGTTCAATTCCAGCCTCCGGCGGCTATCTGCGCGAGCTTCTGATGGGTGCTCCCGTTTTCTCCCAAAGCTGTATAATTCAAGTGGTTTGGTCAAATAGTCCATAGTGTTCAGCAATTTTTACTTTAGGTGCACTAGTCAGTGGTAACTGTAAGGGCATGGGAAGGTAACTCTTTGGAAGGTTGTTATGGACTTGTTGGGCCGAAGGGCTTTTTTCCACACTGCAGGGATTCTATAAAAATAAGAATGGTAACAATGTCAGTAGAGTTTTGTTTTAGCTGTGATGAGGAATAATGAAGGAGTGAGAGTGCAATAGGCCGTTTCTTCTCAGGCAGATGACATTTTCTCCCACTCTGAGTTGAATCACACAATAATGTCATTTTCTTCCAACCTGGACCATGTCTCCTTGTACATTGTCTAAACTATGTCTCCATGACATTCCATGTTCCATGTCAGTGCATCATTGCTGCTGTCATACACAGAACCATACCCTTAGCAGAAAATAGTCTCGATCGATTTGAAGATATGTTTATATGTCCCTGCGTCATTAAAACATAAAATGTTTGATGTATTTAGAATACAACGAACGTAGAACATTGAACAGACTAGCACAGAACAGGCCCTTCAGCCCACGATGTTGTGCCAACCATTGATGCTCATGTATGCACATAAATTTCTGTGACCATATGCATATCCAGCAGTCTCTTAAATGTCCCCAATGACCTTGCTTCCACAACTGCTGCTGGCAACGCATTCCATGCTCTCACAACTCTCTGTGTAAAGAACCCGCCTCTGACATCCCGTCTAGACTTTCGTCCAACCAGCTTAAAACTGGTTAGCCATTTCTGCCCTGGGAAATAGTCTCTGGCTATCAACTCTATCTATGCCTCTCATAACCTTGAATACCTCAATTAGGTCCCCTCTCCTCCTCCTTTTCTCCAATGAAAGAAGTCCGAGCTCAGTCAACCTCTCTTCATAAGATAAGCCCTCCAGACCAGGCCTCATCCTGGTGAACCTCCTCTGAGCCCTCTACAAAACATCCACATCTTTCCTGTAATAGGGTGACCAGAACTTGACGCTGTATTCCAATTGCGTTCGAACCAAAGTTTTATAGAGCTGCAATAAGATCTCACAGCACTTAAACTCAATCCCACTGTTAATGAAAGCCAAAACACCATATGCTTTCTTAACAACCCTGTCAAGTTGAGTGGCCATTTTAAGGGATCTATGTACCTGCACACCAAGATCGCTCTGTTTCTTCACACTGCCAAGAATCCTATCCTTAATCCTGTACTCAGCTTTCAAGTTCGAGCTTCCAAAATGCATCACATCGCATTTATCCAGATTGAACTCCATCTGCCACCTCTCAGCCCATCTCCGCATCCTGTCAATGTCCCGCTGCAGCCTACAACAGCCCTCTACACTGTCAACGACACCTCCAAAGTTTGTATCATCTGCAAACTTGCTGACCCATCCTTCAATGCCCTCATCCAAGTCATTAATAAAAATTACAAAGAATAGAGGCCCAAGGACAGAGCCCTGTGGAACACCACTCACCACTGACTTCCAGGCAGAATACTTTCCTTCCACTACCACTCGCTGTCTTCTGTTGGCCAGCCAATTCTGTATCCAGACAGCTAACACAGATAGCTGTGTTAAAATGAATGTTTTATTTGAACAAATGCAGAAATTGCTGGAAAAGCTCGGCTGGTCTGTCAGCATCCAGATGTAGTTGTACCAGCCTCCACAACTTCCTCTGGCAGCTCATTCCATACGCACACCACCCTCTGTGTGAAAAGGTGCCCCTTAGGCTTCTTCAAAACCATTCCCCTCTCACTTTCCACCAATGTCCTCTAGTTTTGGACGCCCCTAACCTGTGGAAAAACCATGACTACAAACCCTATCCATGACCGTTCTGATTTTATAAACCTTTACTGCTGCAAAATGTGACTTCAATCAACACAAATGGCTGTACTTTTAATAATCCCGGGCCGAAATGCTGAAATTCAACACCGACACCTGTTCTTTCTCCATCAAGTCACAATGCTAAAACCAGTTTAATCAGTTTGTTCAGATATATTAGGAGACACTTCTGTGGGATTTACACCTAGACCTTTGTGCCCGGAGGTAGGGACACGAGCACCACTCAGCAATACCCATAAAGCTGTAACATTATTCTCTTGTGTGTTTGTCCATCAGCCTGTTATGACATACTGTGACATACCTTTGCAACAGGCAGGACATGAATCCACACCTTCTGGTCCAGAGCTATGAGCACTACCAAACAATTTCAGGAATTGGAATCAAACCCAGATCCATGGCTCAGAGACAGGGACACTACCCACTACCCTACTATACCCAGATTTTGGGTCACATTTTAAGGGGCAGCGTTCAGCTCGGTGTGGATTTATTATAATCAGGTTACCATTACTGAACTACACAAAGCATTTTGTTTTGTTAGACAAGTGCAAGATCGAAATTAACTATGAACATCTTTAAGCGCTATTATCTGTAGTCTGCAATATTAGGGAAAGGAATCCTGCAGACACACTCTGCCCAATGAAGGGTCTCAAGTAGATATTTATTACTGAACCCCAGACACGGAGAAAGACCATAATTTCTGGTCCCAAAACACCGACCAGCAAAACTCCACTCTCACGTGTGTCTGCCCTTTGCCTAAAACCATGAAATGGTACCAGGCCGCTGATTACTGTCCAGCCTCTCCTCCCCACTGACTGTGTCTGCAATCTGTCCCTCCTCCCCCTAACCACACAAGGCAAACCAAGCTCAGGGTCTTTGTGAAAATCAAGGCCGGAGTGTGCAGGCCTCCTGGAGAGGGGGAGGGGCATTTTAAGATTAACCGGGGAAGGTGAGGAGGTGGTAATATCACACACTGGCTGAGGCGTGGCAGATGGATTTTAGTTTGGATTAATGCTAGGTATTGGATTTGGTAAATCCAACAAGAGTAGGACTTACACAATTAAACGTTGGGCCTTTGGTAGTGTAGTAGGACAGAGACCTCTGGCATCAGGTATAATTCTTTAAAAGTTGCATCTCATATAGATAATGTGGTTAAGAAGGTGTTTAACACACGTGTCTTCATTGGTCAGACCTTTAAGTATCGGACATGTGACGTCATGTTGTTGTTGTACAGGACATTGGTGAGACCTCTTCCGGAATACTGTGTCCAGTCTGGACATCCTGCCCCTCATTCCATAGGCACACCACCCTCTGGGTGAAAAAGCTGCCTTTAGGTCACTTTTAATTTTTTCCCCTCTCACCTTACGACTATGTCCTCTAGTTTTGGTCTCCACTACCCTTATAAAATACATTGACTTATCACTTTGATATTATTGACCTTGATATTATTACTCTGGAGAGGGTTCAGAAGAGTTTAACCTCGATGTTGCTGGAAATGGAGGGATTGAGCTATAAGGAGAGGCTGAATAAGCTGGGACATTTTTCACTAGAGAGTATGAGATGGAGGGGTAACTTTGCAGAGGTTTTTAAAATAATGAGGGGTACAGATAAGCTGAAGGGCTGATGTCTTTTCCCTAGAGTTGGGGATTCAAAACTGAGGGATATTTTAAGGAGCGAGGAAAAAAGATTTACAAAAGTCAGGAAAGGTAATTATTTTAGACAGGAGCTGGCTTGTGTGTGGAATGAACTTCCAGAGGAAGTGGCGAAAGCAGGGACAGTTACGACGTTTAAAGGACATTTAGATCAGTACATGGATAAGACATCAGTTTGGATGGTGCTGTGAACAGCTGCCCTCTCTCTCCCCCTCTCTGAATGAATCCCTGTTGGTTTTCACCCTCTGCCAATGCTGGTGCAGTGGCGTGGGGAGGCCAGCAGACGGTGGCATTGCATCACTTTCAGCACAGCAGCGACAGTCAGACCTGCCCCACACAGAGTCACACAGATACACACACAGCAATTGTTAGGACACGGCATAGATCTCATCTGGTAATTTAAACTAAACATAATTAAATGCTCAGTTCGCCTCGTAAACTGTTAAAATATGAGTGACAGAGAACTCCCAAATTCCACTGTTTAAATAAAAACAACAATGTATTTTTTAACACTGAAAGTGAACTGAAAGACCCTCTATCTCTTAACTGCTTATAACCAGACTCCAGCTCTATAGCGATATACTATTTCTGCGCCTGCTATCCTCTCATATCACAGGTACTTCTAAGCTCTCAGTTCAGAGCAGCATTCACTCTCTCTTAAAGGTACAGTACATAATTTCAACTTCATCCCATTATACCCTGATGAATATCGATAAGTGGAACCTATCCGGATTTCACTTGCTCTGTGGTTTGTCAATATTTCATCTATTCTGTCTCGTATATGTCAGGATTTTTGTTGCTCCATTGACAGTATGCCATTATTCGACTCTGTCCGTGGGAATATATCAGTATTTCATTTGCTCACACTCCTGTGTGTGGGACAGGATTTCAGTTGTTTCATGGGGACTGTGACACTATGACAATCTTAATGTTTGTAAATGGGACCAAACCTGCAAGAACTGTAAAGTCTATGAAGGACAAAGTGGAACTCTAACAGGACAGTGACACGCTGGTAGACGGGAATCAATGTAGAGCAGTGTGGGGTGATGCACTTTGTTATGAGAAATAAAGAAAGACAGTTTAAAACAGGCTGTGCCATGATAAAGGGGCTGCAGGAACAGACCGCGCTGCATGTATATGAGCAGGAGCTTTGTTCGGGGGTCGGTGCTATAACAGATATACAGTGTGTGTGAGGGAGCAGAGAGAATACAGTGACCCTTATCCAGACAGAGCGGGGAAGGTTATTGAAGCTTGTCCTGTATTGCTGTACAATTCTTCAGACTGGTGATACTGCACTGAGCTGGGTGGGGAGCTTAGACCATGCTCGGTGGGTCTGGTGGTGTGGCTCCCTCTGGGAAGAGAATGGTCCCCTTCTGTACTAGCCCATCCACCAGGACCTCCGTGCCCGTAAAGACAAACCGTGGTGTAATTGCCCCTTATCTGCCATGCTCGGGGTAAACTGTACAGGGCAGCTCCAAGCTCAAAAAGTTCAACTGTGTGCCCATTGGCCTTTCAAAGATGGCACCAGTGCCAGGGGTCATGTAATATCCAGGAGCACCCGGGCGACTGTGAGTCCCTCCAGCCATGATGGGTGGAAGAATCGGGCTGGTATTGAATGAGAGGGACACCATGGGGGAGGGGGGTGGGGAGGTAGTCAATGAGTTGTGTTTGATAAGATAGCACCAGGAATCTAGCTTGGCCACGTACAGATAATCTCTCTGTCACACACAATGAAAATGACACTGAGGCAAATTATTGTTAGAATCAGCCCAGAGAGTGATAGATTCTGTTGAAACTACTCCCATTTACAAAGCTGTAGAACAAATGCTCATCCAAACCTCTCCATCATTTCACCTCACACCAAGCTCCCTTTTTCCCATCTTTCCTGGGAAGACTGGCTCATGTTACGGGATGCTATCAAAGTGTCTACGTTTCAGCATTCCGAAACCTGGGAACACATCCGTCCATGACACTGTCTCTCAGTCTCGCCCTTTCTGTCTATACCCCAAACCCCTCACATGTGGTGATATTTAAACTGATTTCCCTGCCATCTCTCTCTGGCAGTGATGTTCACACCCACAGCACCCCCTTGTCAGGGCACAATGGGGATATGGAGCTGGAAATGGGTTAGAGCTGTACGTACTTTCACTTCCAGCATGGGCTGCAAGTTTCCCCACACTGGGCAGGGATCTAACACAGTGTTACTGAGCAATGCACTGGGGTGGTGTACAAAGCCCTACATGCTGGGAGGGGAACTGCTCCAGGTTTACAGATCAATGCACTGGGGTGGTGTTCACAGTCCTACATGCTGGGAGGGTAACTACTCCTGGGTTATAGATCAATGCACTGGGGTGGTGTATACAGCCCTACATGCTGGGAGGGTAACTGCTCCTGGGTTACAGATCAATGTACTGGGGTGGGGTACACAGCCCTACATGCTGGGAGGGTAACTGCTCCTGGTTTATTGATTAATTCACCAGTTATCACAGCACGGGTCGCTGTGCTGGTCAGACTGTCTGTTTGAGGTTTATAGATAATGCCACGATGTGGGATGTGCTGGATGGATATTTGTTTCAGGTTCACACATTAGTGCCCTGCTGTGGTCTGCACAGCTCCCCGTGCTGGACAGATATGTACCCTGTGCGCGGTACATCATGTTGGTGGGGTGGGTCGGGGGAAAGGTGATGGACAGGTCACGGAGCCCAACAGAACATTCTGTCACTGACATTCTATAACTGACATTTCCCGGAACGTTCTGACACTGACATTCTATAACTAACATTCCCCGGAATGTTCTGTCCCTGACGTTCTATAACTGACATTCCCCGGAATGTTCTGTCCCCGACATTCTATAACTGACATTCCCCGGAACGTTCTGTCCCTGACATTCTATAACTGACATTCCCCGGAACGTTCTGTCCCTGACGTTGTTTGTTTGTGAACGGCCAGATGTCAGTGAATTGAACAAACGATAAGATCCCGAGGGAAGAGATCCCGTTCCAGGGAGAAGGAGATATTGCTCCGAAGGCCCCTCAGGCAGTTAAAGGGGGTGAATACGTTTTCCCTGCGTTTACATTTCTTCCGACATAGGATCGACCACAATTTAGACCAAAATACAGAAATTCCCAAACTCCGTTTGTCTTCAGGAAACTGGGAGAGAATCCTTCAGGACAGCAACGTTTCCACAATCCGTATTAGGAACTGGGGAGGAATGACCTGTGTCTGCTCTCGAGTGATTGAGTGTGTGGGAATGTTCTAGAAACTATCTGTACTTATGGATATTTTTTTTAGATTAGATTAGACTTACAGTGTGGAAACAGGCCCTTCGGCCCAACAAGTCCACACCGACCCGCCGAAGCAAAACCCACCCATACCCCTACATTACCCCTTACCTAACACTACGGGCAATTTAGCATGGCCAATTCACCTGACCCGCACATCTTTGGACTGTGGGAGGAAACCGGAGCACCCGGAGGAAACCCACGCAGACACGGGGAGAACGTGCAAACTCCACACAGTCAGTCACCTGAGTCGGGAATTGAACCCGGGTCTTCAGGCGCTGTGAGGCAGCAGTGCTAACCACTGTGCCACTGTGCCGCCCACAAATGGATATGTCTCTGTGTGTTTGGGGAGGGAGGGATTCTTGTGGTTTATGTCACATTTTTGTCAGTAATTCTGACCTTCCAATTTGTTATTCCAGCTCCAATTATTTTAATAAATCCCTGAATACAGGGACACATTTGAAAATCTCACTGTGTACCCGATCAAATGGGTCCTTTTGCCTCCAGGCTGATGGATAATGGGTTTGTTTTTCTCCCTCACAGTTAACGTAGTGACCATTTACGTCCTGCTTTATAAAGATTGTGGATTGTCTCCATGTGTCAGACGTTACCTGGGGGCCATGGCAGCGGCGGATCGCCTGGTCATTATCCTCGACCTGATCCTGAGACACATTCCCATTGTTTATCGGGAACAGTTTTATTTCCTGAAGGACTCCGTCCCCGTGTGTAATATCCACGCCGTCCTGCTTTATGCAGCCACTGACTGCTCTGTCTGGTACACCGTCACTTTCACCTTTGATCGGTTTGTGGCCATTTGTTGCCAGAAGATAAAAAGTAAATATTGCAGTGAGAAAACGGCAGCTGTGGTTCTGGGAGCAGTGACTGTGCTGAGCTGTTTAAAGAACATTTTCTGGTATTTTATGTTCACGGCTCGGTATTGGCTGGGGTTCGACCCCTGGTTTTGTGAGGTAACATTCACTATTTATTACTCCAGTGTCTGGGTCACAATCGAGTCTCTCCACCATATTCTAACCCCGTGTGTCCCATTTCTTCTGATTCTGCTGCTCAATGTTCTCACCGTCAGACACATTTTAGTGACCAGCAGAGCCCGCAGAAGACTCCGTGCTCGCACCAATGGGGACGCTCAGTCTGACACAGAAATGAGAAACCGAAAAAAATCCATCATTTTATTGTTTGTGATCTCGGCCAATTTCATCCTGTTATGGTCAACGTTAATGCTGTATTCTATATGGTACCGGATGTGGTCTATTGTGTATACCCCTCTGTATCTCCATCGCTTTGTGCAGGAATTGGGCTTCATGCTGCAGCTCCTCAGTTGCTGCACAAACACCACGCTTTATGCCGTGACCCAGACTAAGTTCAGGCAGCAGCTGAAGAATGTGCTGAAATATCCCTTCACCCAAATCCATCCATCCATCAAATTCCCTCATTAATCACACCATCCAGGATTTTCTCATCTCAGTTCAGTGTTTCAGCGATGGAGCAGCCTGTCGCTATGGTAACAGACTGAGGGTTACGCTGGTGTGTCCATCCTTATCGCACAGGAGGGTTACAGGGAAGCATTTCAATGTTTCTCACAACTCAGGGGCCAGTGAGAAAAGGCACAATCCCACTGACTGTATCCATCACTTCCATTTGTAACCAATAAAAATGTGGATTAAAGCGTGCCGAGCTGCAGAGTGACCGATGTTGTTGTGTGTCTTTGTGTTGGAGAAGCTGAGCTGGAGAGAGACAGACTCAGCCCCAAGTCCTGGTCCTCAGGGAAGGGGAGGGCACCGCGCCCTGAGCCCAGGAGCTGGGTTTAACTCCCACTGTCCCACCAGCCCACCCCCTTTCCAACATGGCCTCCCTATTTCATCTCTCCAACTCTTACTACACCTTTCTCCCACTCTGTCCTTGCACACTCACTCTTTCTCACAACCTCCCCCTTTCACTCTTCCTCGTTCTCCCTCTCACACAAACAGCCCCAACCTCTGTTTCTCAACAGGCTTCCACTCTTCACTTTCCCCGCACCCTCACAATCTCTGTACTGCCTGTCTCTGCCTCCCTCCAGCAGTTCCATCTCCACCCAATCTCAACCCGCCCCCAGAGAGGGGAGGGGAGGGGAGGGAGGGAGGGGAGAGCAAGAGAGGGGAGAGCGAGAGAAGGGAGGTAGGGAGGGGAGGAAGAGAGGGAGGAAGGGGCAAGAGATGGAAGGGAGGGAGGGGAGTGCGAGAGAGGGGAGGGATGAAGGGGAGGGTGGGAGAGGGGAGGGAGGGAAGGGCGAGAGAGGGGAGGGTGAGAGAGGGGAGGGGAGTGAAAGAGAGGGGAGGGTGAGAGAGAGGGAGATGAAGGGGTGGGCGAGAGATGGAAGGGAGCGATGGGAGGGAAGGTGGGGAGGGTGAGAGGGAGAGAGAGGATGAGAGGTAAGGGTGGGAGGGGAGGCGAGGGCAAGAGAGGGGTAGAGCGAGAGGTAGGAGAGAGAGGGGAGGGAGGGAGCGAGAGAGGAGAAGGAGGGAGGGGAGGGCGAGGGAGGGGAGGGTGAGAGAGAGGGAGGGAGGGAGGGGAGGAAGAGAAGGAAGGGAGGGCGAGAGGGAGGGGAGGGTGAGTGGGGGAGAGGGAGGGGAGGGACAGAGAGGGCGAGAGAGGAGAAGGAGAGGGGGAGGGAAAAAGAGGGGAGAAGGACGACAGGGGATAGGGAGGAGAGGGCCACGGAGGTGCGAGTTTGAGAGAGGGGTGGACGAGAAACGGAAGGGCGAGGGCGACAGAGGGTAGGGAGAGAGACAGTAGGGCGAGAGAACAGAGCCCGAGAGAGGAGGAGGGCGAGGGAGAGGAGTGCAGAGAGAGGCGAGTGTGGGAGAGGGGAGGGCGAGAGAGGGGAGGGGAGGGAGAAGAGGGGAGCGCGAGAGAGGGGGTGGGCGAGAGAGGGGAGCGCGAGAGAGGGGAGGGGAGAGAGAGAAGGTTGTGAGAGGGGGAGGGCGAGAGGGGGTGCGTGAGAAAGGGGAGGGGGAGAGTAGGAGGGTGATAGGGGAGCGCGAGAGAGGGGGAGGATGAGAGAGGGTGAGGGCGAGAGAGGGGGAGGGCAAGAGAGGTGGTGGGCGAGAGAGGAGGAGGGCAGAGAGAGGGCGGGAAGGGTGAGGGAGGGGAGGGGAGGGAGGGAGGGGAGGGCTGAGAGAGGAAGGGAAGGCGAGAGAGGGGAGGGAATGGAGAGAGGGGAGGGGAGGGCCAGGAGAGTGAGAGAGGGAATGGGAGGCCCAGAGTGCGAGAGAGGGGAGTCGAGGGCTGAGGGCGAGAGAGGGGAGGGGAGGGAGGGAAAGGCGAGAGAGGGGAGGTCAAGGGCGAGAGAGGGGAGTGCGGAGGGTGAGCGAGGGGAGGGTGAGAGAGGGGAGGGGACGGCCGGGAGCGTGAGAGAGGGAAGGGGAGAGCTGAGGGCGAGAGAGGGGAGGGCCGAGGGAGAACGAGGAGAGGGGAGGGCCGAGGGAGAAAGAGGGGAGGGGAGTGCGAGAGAGGGGAGCGGAGGGAAGGGAGGGCGACAGAGGGGTGGAGGGCGATAGAGGGGAGGGGAGGGCGAGAGAGTGGAGGGGAGGGCGGGTAGGACAAGAGAGGTGAGAGGAGGGAGGGAAGGGTGAGGGATGGAGGGGAGGGAGGGAAGTGCCTGAGTGGGGAGGTGAGGGCCGAGGGCAAGAGCGGGGAGGGCAGGGCCAAGGGCGAGAGAGGGAGGGGAGGGCGAGAGAGGGGGGGGGAAGGAGGGGAGGGAGGGGAGGGGAGGGGAGGGCGGGCGAGGGTATTGGGAGGAAGGGGAGGGCAAGACGGGGGGGGAGGGCCGGGAGGGTGAGAGAGGGAGGGGAGGCAGGGGATGGCCGAGGGCGACAGAGGGGTAGGACGAGGTCGAGAGAGGGGAGGGGAGGGCGAGAGAGGGAGGGGTGGGAAGGGCAAGAGAGAGGTAGGCCGAGGGCGAGATAGAAGGGAGGGGACGTGCGGAGAGGGCGAGAGAGAGAAGGGGAGGGCCGGGAGGGCGAGAGAGAGTGGAGGGGAGGGAGAGAATAGTGACAGATAGGGGAGGGCCGAGGACGAGAGAGGCAAGGGGCGAGGGCGAGAGAGAGGAGGGGAGGGCGAGAGAGGGGGGAGGGCTGGGAGGGCGAGAGAGGGGAGGGGAGGGCTGTGGGCCTGAGAGGGGAGAAGAGGGAGAGGAGCGTGGGAGAGGGAGGGGAGGGCGATAGAGGGGAGGAGAGGGACGAGTGCGAAAGAGCGAAGGGGTGGGCGAGAGAAGGGAGGTGAGGGCCGGGAGGGCGAGCGAGTGAAGGGCAGGGCCGGGGTGGTAGGGGAGGGGACGGTCGAGGGCGAGAGTGGGGAGGGGTGGGCTGAAGGGGAGAGTGGGGAGAGGTGGGACGGGCAGCGTGAGTGGGGAGGGGAGGGCGAGAGAAGGGAGGACAGATCCGGCAGGGTGAGAGAGGGGAAGGGCGGGCAAGAGAGGGGAGGGGAAATAGAAGGGGAGGGGAGGGATGGAGGGCAAAAAAGGGGAGGGGAGTGAGGGGAGTGCGAGAGAGGGGAAGGTAGGGCGGGAGAGGGGAGGGGAAGGAGAGAAGGCTGACAGATATGGGAGTGCCAAGGGCGAGAGAGGCGAGGGCCGAAGGCGAGAGAGGGGAGGGTAGGGCGAGAGAGAGGAGGGGAGGGCCGGGAGGGCGAGTGAGGAGAGGGGAGGGACGTGGGCATGAGAGGGGAGGGACGAGCTCGAGAGAGGGGAGGGCAGTGAGGGAAGGGCGAGAGAGAGAAGGGGAGGGCGAGAGAGTGGAGGGGAGGGAGGGGAGAGCGATAGATGAGAGGGCATGGAGGGTAGTCGGTAGAGGTGAGGGCAGGGAGAGAGAAGGGTGGGGAAGGAGGGAAGGGCAAGAGAGGGGAGGGGATGGCCGAGGGCGAGAGAGGTGAGGGGTGGGTCGGGAGAGCGAAAGAGGGGATGGGAGGGCCGGGAGGGCCAGAGAGGGGAGGGGCGGGGCGAGGATGAGAAAGGTGAGAGGAGGGAGGGAAGGGCGAGAGAGGGGAAGGGAGGGCAGGGAAGGCGAGAGAGGGGAGGGGAGGGAGGGAAGGGCGGGAGAGGGGAGGTGAGGACCGAGTTTGAGAGCGGGGAGGGCAGAGGGCGAGAGAGGGAGGGGAGGGCGAGAGAGGGGAGGGGCGGGCGAGAGAGGGGAGGGGAAGGAGGGAAGGGCGAGAGAGGGTAGGGGAGGGCTGGGAGTGCCAGAGAGGGGAGGGGAGGGTCGAGGATGAGAAAGCTGAGAGGAGGGAGAGAAGGGCGAGAGAGGGGAGGGCCAAGGGCGAGAAAGTGGAAGGCCGAGGGTGAGAGAGGGGAGGGGAGGGCGAGAGAGGGGAAGGGAGGGCAGGGAGGGCGAGAGAGGGGACAGGAGGGCCGAGGGCGAGAAAGGGGAGGCGATGGAGTGAAGGGCGGGAGAGGGGAGGGGAGGACCGTGGGCGAGAGAGGGGAGGGCCGAGGGCGAGAGAGGAAGGGGAGGGCGAGAGAGGGCGCGGGAGGGTGAGAGAGGGGAAGGGGGGGAAAGAGAGGGAAGGGGAGGGAGGGAAGGGTGAGAGAGGGGAGGGGAGGGCGAGAAAGGGAAGTCCGAGGGTGAGAGAGGGGAGGGGAGGGCGAGAGAGGGGAAGGTAGGGCAGGGAGGAGAGGGAAGGAAGTGCGGGAGAAGGCAGGGGAGGACCGAGGGCGAGAGAGTGCGGAGAGGGCGAGAGAGGGGAGGGTGAGTGCGAGAGAGGGGAGGGGAAGGAGGGAAGGGCGAGAGAGGGGAGGGGAGGGCCAAGGGCGAGAGGGGGGCGGGATGGGCAGAGATGCGAGGGGAGGGAGGGAAAGGCGAGAGTGGGGAGGGGAGGGAGGGATTAGTGAGAGAGGGGAGGGGAAGGACGGATGGGCGGAGAGGGAAGAGGAGGGCGGGAATGGCGAGACAGGGTAGGGGACGGCCGAGGGCGAGAGAGGCGAGGGGGATGGCCGGGAGGGCAAGGGAGGGAGGGGAGGGCGAGAGAGGCACGGGGAAGGAGGGAAGGGCGAGATAGGGGAGGGGAGGACCGAGGGCAAGAGAGGGGAGTGGAGGGTCGAGGGTGAGAGAGGGGTGGGGAGGGCCGAGAGGGCGAGAGAGGGGAGCGGAGGGCGAGAGATGGGAGGGGAGGGCGAGAGTGGGGAGGGAAGGAGGGAAGGGCGAGAGAGGGGTGGGCAGGGCCGAGGGCTAGAGAGGGGAGAGGCAGGCCGAGTGTGAGAGCGCAGAGGGGAGGGCGAGAGAGGGGAGAGGAGGTCCGGGAGGACGAAAGAGGGGAGGGGACGGCCGAGGGCGAGAGAGAGAGGAGGGGAGGGAGAGAAGGGTGAGAGAGAGGGGAGGGCCGAGGACGAGAGAGGGGAGGGCCGAGTGCAAGAGAGGGGAGGGGAAGGCATATGAGGGGAGGGGATGGAGGGAAGGGCGAGATAGGAGAGGGGAGGGCTGAGGGCGAGAGAGGGAAGGAGAGGGCCGGGAGGGTGAGAGAGGGGAGGGGAGATCCGATGGTGAGAGACGGGAGGGGAAGGCCGGGAGGGCGACAGAGGGAGGGGAGAGCAAGAGAGGAGAGTAGAGGGAGGAGAGGGCGATAGAGGGGAGGTGATGGAGGTGAGGGCGAGGGAGGCCATGGGAGGGCCGAGGGCGAGAGAGGGGAGGGGTGGGCCGGGAGGGCGAGAGAGGGGATGGGAGAGCGAGGGCGAGAGAGGGGAAGGGAGGCCCAGGAGGGCGAGAGAGAGGAGCGGAGAGCCGAGGGTGAGAGAGGTGAGGGGAGGGCGAGAGAGCGGAAGGGAGAGCCGGGAGGGCGAGAGAGGGTAGGGGAGGGCAGAGGGCGTGAGACGGGAGGGGAGGGAGGGAAGGGCGAGAGAGGGGAGTGGAGGGAGGGAAGGCCAAGAGAGGGGAGGTGAGAGAGGGGAGGGAGAGAGAGGGGAGTGGATGGTGGGGTGGGTGAGAGAGGGGAGGGTCGTCCGATAGCGGGGTGGGGAAGGGAGGGAAGGGCGAGAGAGGGGGTGGGGGCCGAGGGCGAGAGAGGGGGAGGGGAGGGCGAGAGTTGGGAGGGGAGGGCAAGAGTTGGGATGGGAAGGAGGGAGGGGCGAGATAGGGGAGGGCAGGGCAGAGAGCGAGAGAGGAAAGGGGAGGGACAGGAGGGCGAGAGAGGAGAGGGCCGAAGGCGAGAGAGGGGAAGGGAGGGCCGAGGGCGAGAGAGGGGAAGGGAGGGCCGAGAGCGAAAGAGGGAAGAGTACGGAGGGAAGGGTGAGAGCGCGGAGGTCCGAGGGCGAGAAAGGGGAGAGGCAGACCGAGGGTGAGAGAGGGGAGGGGAGAGCCGAGGGCGAGAGAGGGGAGGGCCGAGGGCGAGAAAGGGGAGAGGCAGGCCGAGGGTGAGAGAGGGGAGTGGAGGGCGAGAGAGGGGAGAGGAGGTCCGGGAGGGCGAGAGAGGGGAGGGGAGGGCGAGAGATGGGAGGGGAGGGCGAGAGTGGCGAGTGGAAGGAGGGAAGGGCGAGAGAGGGGAGGGCAGGGCAGAGGGCGAGAGAGGAAAGGGGAGGGACAGGAGGGCGAGAGAGGAGAGGGCCGAAGGCGCGAGAGGGGAAGGGAGGGCCGAGGGCGAGAGAGGGGAAGGGAGGGCCGAGAGCGAAAGAGGGAAGAGTACGGAGGGATGGGTGAGAGAGCGGAGGTCCGAGAGCGAGAAAGTGGAGAGGCAGGTCGAGGGTGAGAGAGGGGAGGGGAGAGCCGAGGGCGAGAGAGGGGAGGGCCGAGGGCGAGAAAGGGGAGAGGCAGGTCGAGGGTGAGAGAGGGGAGTGGAGGGTGAGAGTGGGGAGAGGAGGTCCGGGAGGGCGAGAGAGGGGAGGGGAGGGCGAGAGATGGGAGGGGAGGGCGAGAGTGGCGAGTGGAAGGAGGGAAGGGCGAGAGAGGGGAGGGCAGGGCAGAGGGCGAGAGAGGGGAAGGGTGCGCCGAGAGTGCGAGAGATGGGGGGACCGAGGGCGAGAGAGGGGAGGGGAGGGCGCGAGAGGGGAAGGGAGGGCGAGAGCGAAAGAGGGAAGGGGAGGTAGAGAAGGGTGAGAGAAGGGAGGGCCGAGGGCGAGAGAGGGGAGGGGAGGGAAGGAATTGCAAGATAGGGGAAGTCCGAGGGCGAGAGAGGGGAGGGGAGGGAGGTAAAGGTGAGAGAGGGGAGGGTCGAGGGCGAGAGAGGGGAAGGGAGGGCGAGAGCGAAAGAGGGAAGAGGACGGAGGGCAGGGTGAGAGCGCGGAGGTCCGAGGGCGAGAAAGGGGAGAGGCAGAGCGAGGGTGAGAGAGGGGAGGGGAGAGCCGAGGGCGAGAGAGGGGAGAGCCGAGGGCGAGAAAGGGGGGAGGCAGGCTGAGGGTGAGAGAGGGGAGGGGACGGTTGAGGGCGAGAGAGGGGAGGTCAGAGAGGGACTGGCAGGAGAGAGGGGAGGACCGAGGGCGTGAGAGAGGAGGAACGCGTGCGAGAGAGGGGAAGGGAGGGAGAGAAGGGCGAGAGTGGGGAGGGTAGGGAGGGAAGGGCGAGAGAGGGATGGGAGAGAGGTGAGGGCGAGAGTGGGGAGGGGAGGGCGAGAGTGGGGAGGGGATGGAGGGATGAGCGGAGAGGGGTGAGGAGGGAGGGAAGAGCGAGAGTGTGGAGGGGAGGGTGGGAAGGGCGAGAGAGGGAGGGGAGGGAGGGAATGGCGAGAGAGGGGAGGGGAGGGCCGAGGGCGAGAGAGAGGAGGGGAGGGCCGGGCGGGCGAGTTAGGGGAGGGCGGAGTTCGAGAGTGGGGAAGGAAGGGGGAGAGACTGGATGGGAAGTCCGGGTGGGCGGGAGAGAGGAGGGGAGGGGAGGGCCGAGAGAGGGGAGGGGAGGGCGAAAGGGAAGGAGAGAGGGGAGGGGAGGGCGAGAGATTGGAGGGGAGGGCGAGAGTGGGGAGCGGAAGGAGGGAAGGGCGAGAGAGGGGAGGGCAGGACAGAGGGCGAAAGAGGGGAGTGCCGAGGGCGAGAGATTGAAGGGGAGGGCCGGAAGGGCGAGAGAGATAAGGGGAGGGCTGGGGGCAATAGAGGGAAGGGTACGGAGGGAAGGGCGAGAGAGGGAGGGAGGGAGGGAAGGGTGATTAGGGGAGGGGAGGGCCGAGGGCAAGACAGGGGAGAAGAGGGCTGAGGGCGAGAGAGGGAGGGGAGGGCGAGAGAGGAGAGGGCTGAGGGCGAGAGAAGGGACGGGAGGGCGAGAGAGGGGTGGGGAGGGAGGGAAAGGCGACAGTGGGAGGGGAGGGAAGGAAGTGTGAGAAGGGGAGAGGGGGGCCAAGGGTTAGAGAGCGGAGAGAAGGGCTGAGAAAGAGAGGGAGGGGAGGGTGAGAGAGGGTTGGGGAGGGCGAGAGAGGATTGGGGAGGGCGAGAGGAGGGGAGGAGAAGGTCGGGCCGGGAGGGCGAGAGAGGGAAGGGGTGGGGAGGGCCGGGATGGCGAGAGGAGAGGGGAGGGGAGGGCGAGAGAGGGGAGGGGATGGGAGGGCGAGAGGAGGGGAAGGGAGAGGAGGGCAAGAGAAGGGGAGGGGAGGGGAGGGTGAGAGAAGAGGAGTTGAGGCCGAGAGAGGGGAGGGGAGGGCCGAGGCTGAGAGAGGGGAGGGGAGGGCCGAGTGCGAGAGAGGTGAGGGGAGTGCCGGGAGGGCGAGAGAGGGGAGGGGAGGGCCGAGGGCGAGAGAGGGGAGGGGAGGGGGAAGCGTGTGAGAGGGAGGGGAGGGAGGGGCAGTCGAGAGAGAGGAGGGGAGTGCGAGAGAGGGGAGGGCAAGAGTGGGGAAGGGAGGGCGAGAGAGGGGAGGGGAGGAAGGGAACGGCGAGTGAGGGGTGGGGCGGGCGAGAGAGGGGAGGGGAGGGCTGGGAAGGCGAGAGAGGGGAGGGCGAGAGTGGGTAGGGGAGGGAGGGATGGGCGGAGAGTGGAGGGGTGGGAGGGAAGAGCGAGAGAGGGAGGGGAGGGAGGGAATGGTCAGAGAGGGGAGGGCTGAGGGCGAGAGAGAGAGGAGGGGAGGGCCGGGCGGGCGAGAGAGGGGAGAGGAAGGCTGAGACGAGAGAGGGAGGGGAGGGTGAGAAATAGGAGGGGAGGGAGGGGAGGGCGAGGGAGGGGAGGGCCAGGAGGGCGAGAGAGGGTAGGGGAGGGCTGAGGGCGATAGAGGGGACGGGATGGAGGGAAGGGCAAGAGAGGAGAGGGGAGGGCCGATGGCAAGAGATGGGAGGGCCAAGGGCGAGAGAGGGAGGTGTGGGCGAGAGACGGGATGGGAGTGCAACAGAGGGGAGGGGAGGGTGAAAGAGAGGAGGGGAGGGCTGGGAAGGTGCGAGGGGGGCGAGAGTGGGGAGGGGAGGGAGGGATGGGTGGAGAGTGGAGGGGTGGGACAGAAGGGTGAGAGAGGGTGGGGAGGGAGGGAATGGCGAGAGAGGGCGGGCGCGGTCACGTGGTCCCCCTGTTTTGCGCTCCGGAAGACTTCCGGGAGGTCACGTGATCAGCCGTTTCACGCCCCGGAAGTGTGCGAGTCTGCCGTTTCGCGCCCAAAAAGAGGTTGCGTGGTGCTCCTCTTCAGGGACAAAGGAGGGTCACGTGGGATTGGACATCCGGGAATGCGAGAAGGTGGGGAATGTAGTCAGAGCAACTGCCAATTAGAAGAGAATCCTACCTCAGGGATTGCATGACGTTTTGTCTTGTATAAAAGACTGGGTCGGGCCAGGAATACGTCTTTGTTCTTTGTGAATTGACTTATTTAGTAGTTTGTCAAGGACAGAAAGGTTTAGATCCAGAGCTCTGTGTACTTTATCCACTTGTTGCTAGAATAAAACTATAAGTGTAAGATTGAATATCTTCTCCTTTATTTAAAGAGCACGCAGGGCTGGGCTCACATATAGAAGAAAGTAAGTTGGTAGATTGAGTCTAAGTCCGATAAATTGGTGACCCCAACGTGATTAAGTCAGAGAAGCGATGGAAAAGAGAGAAAAATAGAAACAACTGAGAACTGACGTCTGATGACAATAACAAGCAGCGCCGCATAAAAAAAGGTGAGCAGACACCTGTTTATATCGAAGTTCTGCAATTGGAGATGCTAAATTGATTGCAGTCATTATACTGCAAGTGTCCTATTAATAGTAAGTGGATAAAGTATTGATATAATATGTACGGGTTTAAAGTCCCATGGGGTTAGAGTCCTCATAAAAGCACCGAAGTACGTAAGTGTGAGAAGGTATAAGGTCCTTTGAGCAGGATCTCATAAAAGCAACGCTCACAAGTATTGATTTAATACGTACGAGTTTAAAGTCCCATGGGGTTAGAGTCCTCATAAAAGCACCAAGGTACGTAAGTGTGAGAAGGTTTAAAGTCCTTTGAGCAGGATCTCACTGAAGCACTGCTCACAAAATTTGGTTAATGATTGATGTGTTGTAAGATTTTTTTAAAATTATATTGGGGAATATACAGAGGGTGTATATCCACTGGTGTCTCTGAGACAAAAACGGTGGTGTCTCAGCAAGAGAGAGTAGGCAGTAGAAACCTAAAGGTGATAACGAGACTGCTGATAACTTTAACTGTAAGGGTCAGTTGCTCGGGTGTATTCTATATAGACTGACTGGCAACCGGGTTTGTTTCTGATTGGGTTGGTTGCTCGGCTATATTAAATATAAACCGATTGGCTATTGGACAGGAGGATTAAAAACAAAAATACATAAAATGGTAGGGGAATTTGATAGAGAGTGTGAAGAAAATGGAGGATGTTCTTCTGATTTAATGTTGTCTGTAAAACAGCAGTGGAGTAAAGCTAGAAGTCAGTTAGTTAGTGGGCTTGCAAAGAACAAAAAAAAACAATGATGGAGAAATATGACAAGATTTGAGAAGAATAATAAAGGCAGGACAAAGACCCTAAAGATGAGGAGAGGAAGAAATTGTCACCGTTTTGGGGAAAAGCAGAAGAGCAAGTTAGATTAGAAGTAGAGGAGCATGTGAAGGGAAAGAAAGAGTCAATATTGGTTAGAAGAAAGTGGACAAAAAAGGCGAAGAGAAAGAAGAGAGGAGGATTCATCTACATAACATGACGTTAGCCTGTGTAGCAGTAGAAACATTACAAAGGGGAATAGGTGGTACCTCTAAAACAGAAAAGCCAAGATCTTCCGCGCCTTTGTATCCTAAATTGCCAGAGGCATAATCACCGCCCACATATCCTGTAACACAAATGTCACTTACGCATGTTCAAGAAGGGGTGTTAGATGTGCGAGAAGTAGGAATAAGGGAGTACAATGTAGTAAAAGAGAGACTGGCAGAAGCAGTAGAAGAAAGCATCAGAAAAGTAGAAAAACTAACATGAGAAGCTGAACAGAGGATTAAGGATGCGGAGGAAGCAAGCAGGGTGACAATTATGTACAGCAGAAACAAAAAACAGCCAGGACAGGGGAGATATTCAGTAGGGCAAGAGCCAGATGCTCACTCGACACCGCATAGTGCTGAGAATGAAATGAGGGGAAGATTATACAGTTCAGGTCGGTTACCTGATGACGGAATCTCAGACAGGAGAAAGAGAGATTTAAGGGAAGAAAGAAATAGGGAAAACTGGGATGAGGAGGAGTCAAGGAGTAGCACAGATAGTGAAGACGATGAGTCCCGCCCAGGGGGCGATCCAAACACGTACCCTGTCACTTTAAAAGGTTCACTTACCATGCACACTGAACAGGGCCTATCAGGGTACAGCCTCCGTTTGAAAACTGTTATGATCTGCGACAGAGGGATACATTGCGGCAGCCCATAAAATATCAGCATCAGCTGCCTCTAGTTTATAAAGGCTCTTTTACGGGGAATGTGTATCAGCCCTTTACCTATACGGATATGAACTGTATCTTGGATAAAATGCCCCCGCCCTTAGAGGGAGGTGGACCTGGATGACTAAATTTTGCCAATACACACTAGGCCACAAGTTAGCTGTGGACGACTGGAGAGCATTATTGGGCAGACAATTGAGTATGTGGGAGATATGGCAGATTGAAGCGTCTGCGGGGACCACCTTAGTACCTGACTCGGACCCGTTTGTTCAGCATGCCACCTGTGTGGGAAGGGCAATGAAGGATAGATTCCCGATTCCACCGGGAGCGATGCACTCGCTCAACTTCACAATGAAGGAGGGCGAGGAGATGCCTGCCTTGTTGGCTAGATGTAAAGGCACGTGGACAGATAATGCGGGGAGCCATCCAGGGTCAGGTCAGCTACAGACCACGTTATTTAGGAATGCCATTATGGCAGGGATGCCTAAGGAAGTAAAAGAGGCAATGGAGAGTAATCCTGACATCCCAGGGTGTTCTACAGGACAGTGAGAAAAACACTTGATGCATCACATGAAGCGTTATCGGACAAAACAGAATGAAGATAAACAGAGCAATGAGTCAGCTCAAGTGCAGTTGCTGAAGTTACAGCTTGATGAGGCTAGGAGGAAGGTTAATGAAACAAGGACGGCCTCCCAAAAGATGACAAATCAGATGGTACAGCAGCCGTCGCCACAAAACAACCGGCAGAGTCTAGAGCTGGAACCTGATTCGATGCCATACTATCCCTTTATGGGAGCAGGCCAAGTGGTGTTCCAGGACGAATGCGTGGCAGAGGAAGGGGCCGTGGTGGACTCAGAGTTTAGACACTGAACACTTGTTTTGAATGTGGCCAATCCGGGCATTGGAAAAGAAATTGTCCCCTGCTGTGGGGGCCCCAGGGAGGCCACGGATTGATCGCCTTAAATCAGCCTCCTAATCTGCCTTTGACATCGCCACTGATCATATCAGTGGCCGGACAGACTTTTCATCACCAATATATTTCATCAGCTGCATGCCCTGTTAATTTAATGGGACGTGACTTGCTGGTGAGATGTGGGGTCTCGGTTCTGTGCGGTCCAGACGGACTCGTAGTGACCTTTCCAAATGGCTATTCTGTTAATTGTTCGATGGCGATGATTCACTCAGGATCCCAAATGATGTTATCACCAGACACATCACCAATGGCAGACGTGCAGTGGGTAGATATATACTGGGGACTCCTTGAACCTGGGGAAGGGCAGAACAACGGCATACAGTCTTTATACAACCAATGGCGAACCTGGGCTCAGATGCTGCGTCCCTATACTCCTCCTGCAGATCCCCTTCATGTGACCCTATATTACAACAGACATGACAATGAAATCTATCAGAATGCATTCTATCAACACCTAGAAGGGACTCAATGGGATATTTCCTCCAGCTGCATTTTGCTAGTGATAGAAGGTGTGGTGGATGTTGTGGAACTAACTCCAGAACAGTTGGAATGGTATGAGATGTCTTAAGAAGCTATACCCCATATTACATTGGCATTGCATGCTGAATATCAGGCCAAGGATCTGGGACCTATGTCCAAACGCTGGATGGCGCTAACTGATTGGATTTGGACTCAGTTAGCCGGCTTGCAATATTCACCCTCAGTTGAAGCTTATAGACTTATGCACAGAACAACTGACAAGTTGTTGCTGGATCATTGGCAGATTGAAAGGTTTCATGGCAGGGAAAAGGCGGACCATCCACAGGCTGCAGCAATGCTTGATACACTACCGGATGCCTTGTGGTCAGCAGGTTCGACAGACGTTGGTTACTGCGAACACGTCACACCAATCACATTCGATTTAATAGACCACACTCTGATTTGGCAGAGACAATACCCGCACCAACCAAAGCCTGAAGACGGCATCGCCGACACAATTGAAGGATTGGTAGCAGCAGGGATGCTAGAAACCTCCCAGTCAGCCTGGAAAACTCCTATCTTACCTGTAGAGAAGCAGAATACAGGCAAATATAGGATGGTGCATGATCTTAGACGGATCATTAGTGTTGTTTCTACTCTGACAGTTCCAGTCCCAAACCCTTATACTGCGATGTCTGTGCTGACCCCTGACCATAAGTCGTTCTCATGCATTGATCTGGCCAACATGTTCTTCTGTTTGCCCCTAGCTGATCATTTGAGGGACATTTTTTCGTTCACCTATAAAGGCCAACAACTT
Organism: Hemiscyllium ocellatum; assembly: GCF_020745735.1. NCBI lineage: Eukaryota > Metazoa > Chordata > Chondrichthyes > Orectolobiformes > Hemiscylliidae > Hemiscyllium > Hemiscyllium ocellatum. Next base: position 21,010 of record NW_026869219.1, on the reverse strand, counting down.
CGTTATACAAGGGTCCCTCAAGGGTTCATTTTGTCGCCTGGGGTGTTTAATCAGGGACTGAAACAGCAGCTGAAGGATCTGATGCTCCCAGACGGGATGGTATTGATCCAATATGTGGATGACATTCTTTTGGAGGCACCCAACCATGTTTCTTGTTTGGCAGCTACAAAGTCGTTGCTATTACTCTTGTATAACGTCGGTTTCAAAGTTTCACGGGCTAAATTACAATGCTGCTTACGAACGGTGTCTTTTTTGGGCAGAGTAATTTCCAGTAAGGGAACAGGTGTGTCTCCATTCCATAGATCTTCTATTCTGCATCATACCAAACCAGTCACTGTAAAAGACATGCTCTCATATCTTGGGTTGGCAGGATATAGTAGATAATTTGTTCCTTAATATGGGGAGCTTACTTTCCCTCTAAGGGCCACGGTAAATGAGCAAGGCATGAGAAATTTGTCGACCCATTTGCAGTGGACCACGGAGGCAGACGAAAGTTTTATATCTCTTAAACAGGCCCTAACGCTGGCTGCTGATTTAGCGGTCCCGGATTACAACGAGCCATTTTTCCTCGATATTTCTGAAAAAGCACACACAATAAATGATGTTCTTTTTCAGAAAAAAAGGGGGAGGCAGGCAGGTGCTGATGTATGCAAGTGTTACCCTTGACCCAATAGAGGACAGATACCCGCCATGTACAAGACATGCAGCAGGGGTAGTAAAGATTCTCCATAAGGTAGCACATATAGTCATGGGACATTCACTAACAGTATTGACGACACATAGTATAGTGGCCTATGTGAACTCAACAGACTTTACAATGACGCCACTGTGGCAGATCAGGTTAGAGAAAATCTGAGTGCACCACATATAATTTTTACACATGAAGGAATTAATATGGCTGATAACGTGGGAGAAGGAGAGCCACATGTGTCAGGAAAGGGCACATAGGGACGCCAAAGTTAGGCCAGATTTACAGGCAATTCCATTAGCAGACCCAGAAGATGGTTGCTATTACAGACATCCAACTGAAGGACTTAAAGCAGCCTATGCAGTGGTGCGACAGACAAGTGAGGGATTTGAAGAAGTGTTGATAGGAAAAGTGACAGGCAAAGAATCAGCCCAATTGGCTGAACTACAGGCAATGATTGAAAATTATATCAGAGAGTGTAAAACGTCTTCAGAATATTATGTAAAAGCAAAAGTGAAACCACAAGAGGGAAAATTTCCTCTGCGAAGAATGCCATGTCAGGAAATAGTGATTGACTACACTGACATGGTAGAGAGAGTAAACGGATGCAGGTACCTTTTGGTAGCAGTGGATGCATACACTGATTGGCCAGAAGTGATACCTGCGAAAAAGGAAGATGCAAAGACAGTGATCAAATTTTTGATAAACCAATATATTCCAACGCATAGGTTTCTAAAGAAAGTCAGGTCAGATAATGGCACACATTTTATGAATAAAGACCTGCAAGAACTAGAAGCAGCTTTAGGATTGAAACACGCGTTTGGAATGGTGTACCATCCTCAGTAACAGGGACAAGTGGAGAGAATGAACCAGTCCATAAAGGGGAAAATAGGAAAAGTGTGTGCACAAACGAAGTTAAGCTGGGTGGATGTCCTACCTTTAGCCTTAATGTCCATTAGAAGCTCAGTAAACCCTATTACAGCGTTTACCCCGTACGAGCTAACCACAGGGCAACAGTTCCCGGGACCAGGAGCTGGAATACAAATGTTAGAGGGAGGAGCCTCTATAAGGTACAAACCTTATTATGACCAACTAACAGCTTTGGTCTCAGCATTTTCTAAACAGGTTGGATCGGAAAAGGGGGACCTACAGAGCCAGGCGCCATCCACAACAGAGCGGGTTCTGCTGAAGGTGATCAAACGGAAATTGTCGGAGCCATGGTAGATAGGACCTTACAAGATGGTGGAAAGGACATCTTATGCGGTTCGACTACAAGGGAAAAGAGACACTTGGTACCATTTGGGAGACACTTTGGGAGAGTGGTCCAGGAAATGGCTGATGGAATTCAACGTGAGCAAGTGCGAGGTCTTGCACTTTGGCAAAAAGAATAAAAGCATAGACTACTTTCTAAGTGGTGAGAAAATTAGTAAAGCCAAAGTACAAAGGTATCTGGGAGTGCTAGTTGAGGATTCTCTAAAGGTAAACATGCAGGTTGAGTCCATGATTAAGAAGTTGAATGCAATGTTGTCACTTATCTCAAGAGGGTTGGAATATAAAAGCACCATTGTGCTACTGAGACTTTATAAAGCTCTGGTTAGGCCTCATTTGGAGTACTGTGTCCAGTTTTGGTCCCCACACCTCAGGAAGGACATACTGGCACTGGAACGTGTCCAGCGGTGATTCTCACGGATGATTCCTGGAATGGTAGGTCTACAATATGAGGAACTGCTGAGGATCCTGGGATTGTATTCATTGGAGTTTAGAAGATTAGGGGGAGACTTAATAGAGATGTAAAAGATAATACATGGCTTGGAAAGGGTGGACACGAGGAAATTGTTTCCATTAGGCGAGGAGACTAGGACCCGTGGACACAGCCTTAGAATTAGAGCGGGTCAATTCAGAACAGAAATGCGGAGACATTTCTTCAGCCAGAGAGTGGTGGGCCTGTGGAATTCATTGCCATGGAGTGCAGTGGAGGCGGGGACACTAAATGTCTTCAAGGCAGAGATTGATAGATTCTTGTTGTCTCGAGGAATTAAGGGCTACGGGGAGAACGCTGGTAAGTGGAGTTGAAATGCCCATCAGCCATGATTGAACGTCGGAGTGGACTCGATGGGCCAAATGGCCTTACTTCCACCTCTATGTCTCATGGTCTTATGGTCTTTTGGAGCCAGTGTGCAGCCACAGAACCGCCAACGAGAACTCTAGAACAAATAAGAACAGAAAAAGAGTAGAAGGGTCTTAAACTTTTAATTTTTGTGTAACGAATACTATGTTTATTTTAGTAAGTAGCCCACATTATCCTAGGTTGGGAGTTTTTACTATTTTATGTATAAGTGTTATGATATTGTTAGTAAGGGCATCAACCGCGAGGGACAAACACACAGACAAGGTAGAGGGTCCCACGAATAAGAGCTCAACAGGACAAGAGATGAACAAATGTTAAGGGAGGCGGGGAGCCGGGTACACATTAGACATGATTAAAAGCGTGATACAATATACCAGTTTGGGAACTGGAGGGAGTATGATGTATATCTTTGTATCTACACTATTTACTATGACCCATGCCTGTCGTGGGATAATGTAGTAATATGGATTGGGGTACAATGGACACCTAAGAAGTCGTCACCCTCGGATAATAGATGGGAGGTTCGAGACCATGTGAGCCTGACAAAGGGGCAACTCGACCATTCCTCAGAGCTAAAAAATCCACTCTTGTTCACCCTGACAAGATTCGACATTAATCTGAAGAGGTACAGATGTACTGTGGATTTGATGACATTAGCTTTCATTTTGTAAATCGGGGTTCCCCGGGGCGTACCTGATGAATATAAGTTGGTAGACCAGGTAGCAACAGGATTTGAGAATCTCCCAATTATTAGTGCTTTATTGCCAGTTACACCGAATAAAAACGTTGATTGAATTAATTATGTACATTACAGTGTACTCCGGCAAGCCAATAGATCTAGAGACGCCGTGGCGGGACTCTCTGAACAACTGGCAGCGACCTCATTGATGACAGTACAAAATAGAATGGCCTTAGACATGTTGTTGGCAGAAAAGGGGGGAGTTGCTCTATGTTTGGAGATCAATGTTGTACGTTCATCCCCAACAATACAGCACCTGACGACTCGGAAACCAGAGCCCTGGATGGACTAAGAACCTTTTCTGAAGAAATGCATGAACATTCCGTTATTGACAACCCTCTAGGAGGCATTTTCGATTCCTGGGTAGGGAAATGGAAAGGATTAATTGCGTCTGTGTTTATGTCCCTCATTGGTATGACCATTGTGTTCGTGTTGTGTGGGTTTTGTTGTATTCCATGTATTAGATCTTTGTTGAACAGGGTAATTATTACAGTAATTGAAGGGAAGGCCCCCCCCCCCCCCACTACCAGATGTCACAGATGGAGATGGAAACCATAGCTCTGGCAAGAGGGGAGGACTATACGTCGGGGAGCGAATGTGATGCATAAAACTGGTTTGTTGGGGGAGATGTAAATATATATATATATATATATATACACACACACACATATATACGTGGCTTACCAGTAGAATGGATTCTAGACGGCGAATGGGCGTGCCCTCGGCGTTCGGAGGTCACGTGGTCCTCTGATGCGTGCGCAGAGGATGATCACGTGATGCTCCGAGACGCGGGCGCGGTCATGTGGTCTCCCTGTTTCGCTCTCCGGAAGAGTGCCGGGAGGTCACGTGATCGGCCGTTTCGCCCCCCCCCGGAAGTGTGCGAGTCTGCCGTTTCGCGCCCGAAAGGAGGCCGCGTCGTGCTCCTTTTCAGAAACAAAGGAGGGTCACGTGGGATCGGACATCCGGGAATGCGAGCAGGCGGGGAATAGAGTCAGAGCAACAGCCAATTAGAAGACAATCTCACTTGAGTGATGGTATGATGTTTTGTATGGTATACAGACTGGGTCAGGGGCAGGAATACGTCTTTGTTCTTTGTGAACTGACTTAATTAGTAGTTTGTCAGGGACAGAAAGATTTAGACCCAGAGCTCTGTATACTTTATCCACTTATTGTTAGAATAAAACTAAAAGTGTAAGATTGAATATCTTCTCCTATTGCTTTATTTAAAGAGCACGCAGGACTGGCCTCACACATAGAAGAAAGTAAGTTGGGAGATTGAGCCTAAGTCCAACAGTGGCTTGCTGCTGGCACATAGAAACAGGAAGTTGCACGCCAGCTGAGAATGATACACCAGGCGATACTTCCTGTATTGTCAGCACAAACAGTCTTCCTGCCTCTGAGGGTGAACACACACTGACAGTGTCAAGAACAAACGGACAGATTGCAGTTGGTCTCATTCCATTCCCATTTTCCAGAATGAAACAGAGGAGACATAAGATTATTTCAGCTAGAGTAAATTATCTGTCAGAGAGATAAGAAGAGTATCATCGGGTGAAAGGAGCTAAATGACAATATGTAGGTTCACTCATAAACCTTTGTTTAAAAGTAGAAATCTTGAGGGAAGTTAATAAGTAAATCTAAGAGACAGCATTCATTAAAAGTTGGAATTGTAAGGTTTAAGCAATACAATTCAGCACGGGTTTGGTGGAAGTGATATTATATCGGAAGTGGAGCGTGGTCTTCCAGCACCACTAATCCAGAATCTGGTTTCCAGCATCTGCAGTCATTGTTTTTACCTCATATCGGAAGTGGTTGATTCTGTTTTCTGGAGAGGCAATGAGATGTGTCATCGGGTGTAAAAAGTGGATGTAATGCTTCTTGACTTCAATCAGGTTTTTGACCAGATCTTGCATCTTCAATATGGTAAGGGTTCATGGGATCTGGTGCAGTTTGTCAAATGCATCGAAGGTTTATTTGTTGGCAGAAGGTAATGGTCAAACGTAGTCATTGTGAAGACATCTTGTGTCCAGTGGCTTACTATATGAATTGGTTCTGGATCCTTTGCTGTTTGCAGCGTATATGAACGGTCTAGTCAAGAATGTAGAAATTTTGATCAATAAGTTCAAAGATGACGTGAAAAACATTTGGTTCTGCAATTAGTGAGGAGGAAAGCCAGTGTGACATCGATGTCCTTGCCTGTCAGAGAGAAGAATTGAAAACAGAACATTATATCCTAAAGTCTTGAAGTAAAGCATTTTTGAGACTAACCATTGAAGCGAATATACGATGCATTGTTGGAATCTACAATATACAAAGGATAAACAATCTTCTGTTGTGCATATCCACATCATGGAGTGCGGGTTGGAGTTATAGTGTGGAGATATTGTGGCTAGACCATTAATTCAGGAAACAGGGGTCTGAGCCCACAGTGCTGCCACATCAAGGTGTGAATTAAAGTTGATAATTAAACAACTCATTGAAGGAATAAGCTCCACAGATATTCCCTTGCTCTGCTTTGGAGAGCACAACACATCAGCACAAATGTTAAGGCTGAAGCATTCACAGCAATCTTCAGTCAGAAGTGCCAATTGTCTGATCCATCTCGGCATCTTCCATAGATCACCAATATCACAGATACCCGTCAGCAGGGAATTCGCTTCTCTCCATGTGAAGTCAAGACATTGTTGGGCGGGAAGGGGGAGGGGGGGCACTGGTTACTGCAAATGCTATGGAGCCTGACACAATTCTGGCAATAATACTAATGACTTGGGCTAGCCATGCACTCCCGGTACAGCTAAAACACTGGCATGGACAATGCGGAAAATAGGCCAGGCACGTCCTGTTCACAGAAAATAGGTCAAATCACCCTGGCAAATTACTGCCCCATCAATCCATGCTCAGTCATGAGTGAGGTGTAGGAAGGTGCTATCAAGCAGCACTAGCTAAGCAATAACCTGCGTAAATGTGGGTTATGCAAGTCTACTCAGCTCATGTCTGAATTACAGACTTGATTTAAACATAGACAAAGAACTGAATTCCAGACATGAGGGGAGAGTGACAGCCCTTGGCATTAAGGTCACATTCGACAGAGTGTGATATTATGGAGTCGTAGCAAAACTGGACTCAATGGGTATCAGGTGACAACCTCCCTGCTGCCTGCAGTCAGACCTCACATATTGGAAGGTGGATCTGCTTGTAGGAGGTCAGTCGTCTCAGCCAATGCAAATCTCTGTTGGAGTTCCAAAAGAAAGTGTCCTTGGCCCCAATCATGTTCAGCTGCTTCAGCAATGACCTTCCCTCCATCAGAAGGTCAGAAGTGAAATCTGCATTAACCGAGCACTTTTTTTGTGACACCTCAGTCCACATTCAAATGCAACAAAATCTGGAAAATTTCCAGACTTGAGCTGACAAGTGGCAAATAGCATTCACACCACAAACCTGCGAGACAATGACCATTGACAATAAGAGACAATCTAACCAAAACCCCTTGACATTCAATAATGTTACCATCACTAAATCTCTCACCATCAACATCCTGGGTTTGATTGTTCATTAGAAATTGAGCTGGACACTCCACATAAATACAATGGTTGTACGAGCAGGCCAGAGGCTAGGAATACGACAGCGAGTAACTCACCCTCCTGACTCACAAAGCCAATTGACTGTCTAAGAGGCAGAGGTCAGGAGGCTAATAGCACAGCTCGCCCCTTGACTGGATAGGAGCAGCTTCAACTGCACTCAAGAAGCTTGGCATTGTCCAGCACAAAGAATCCCACTTGATCAGTAGCACATCCACAAGCGTCCATTGCCTCCAAATCTGATGCTAAGTACCCGCCATATGCACTATCTAAAATACTACACTGCAGTAACTTAGCCACTTCCTTACACAGTACCTTCCAACTACCACTTGCATCTCGAAGGACAGGAGCAGCAGATACATGGGAACAGCACCACTGTAAGCTCCTCTCTAAAACACTCGGCATCCTGACTTGGAAATATTCACTGATCCTTTACTGTAACTGGGTCAAAATCTGGAATTCCCTTCCTCAGGCCATTTTGGAACATGTTATTTCAGAAAGGCAGCTTACTTCCATCTGCTGAGGACATCTACTGACACTAAAAGAAACCCCCAGTAAAAAAATCATTGAAGCTAACATGACAGTTTGAGAAAGTGGTTGAGGAGGCATTATGAGTATGTAATAAGCAATCAAAAGGTTTGGAGTAAAGTTCCAGAATCAGTCCCTACCATGGTAGCTTCAATTAATAAAAGAGTATGAAATGAAAATGCTGGAGTAATGAACGATAATGACAGACCTACCAAAGGTTTGAAGCATGTTACATGGTTCAGTATTGTCCTTCAGAGGAGGATGTCTGACCTTCCTACCTGGCCTGCCCTACCCATTCAACAATAAGGTGATGGTCCTTTCCTGTGCCGAACCTGACTAAGAAACCCATCAGGAGAAAATGACGACTGAGGTGCTGGATTTCAGAGTTGAGAGTGTAGTGCTGGAAAGGCACAGCAGGTCAGGCAGCATCCAAGGAGCAGGAAAATCAACGTTCCAGGCATAACCCCTTCATCAGGTATCCTAATGAAGTCCTTATGCCTGAAACGTCAGTTCTCCTGCTCCTCGGATGCTGCCTGACCTGCTGTACTTTTCCAGCACTACAGTCTCGACTGAGAAGCCAATTAGTTGTAATAAAGCTTCTTAAGAAAGATCAACCATAATTAGCCGAGCAAGATGGCAGGCCTTCAAAAAGGTAGCTGATGACCACCTTCTTGGGATATGTGACTAACGTTTTCATAATTGAATGAAGAATTCGATAAATGCAAATGACGGTGAGTCGGCTCTTCAGACAGAGTCCGGTACACATTTAAGATTGATGACTGGATCCAAAGTCTCTTGTGATGTTGCTGTGAACAGCAAGAGAGTTCTTGCCAGTATTTCACTCCAATATTTGTTTATAATGTAAAGTGTCAGATTTATTGCATTTCTGTTTGTGACCACTTTCTGTGCATTCCCAACATTAGGATCACAGTGGTGATATCACGAGACCAGTATTCCCGAACTCCAGTTTGATGCTGAATGGACGGGGTTTGGAATACCATCGTTTACCAGAGTGAAATCTGAATCGAAAGAAGTCCTGGAATCGGAAAGAAAGCCAAATGCTGACCATGTAACCCGAGTCAATGGAAAAATTACAAAAACAGCTGGTTCACGAATGACAAGGCATCTGTCACCTTTACATGGTCTGGCCGACATGAGATTCCAGACCCACTGGGAAATAATTGACTGTGTTCTGAAGTGGCTTTAGCAAGCTATGCAATGGGCAATTGGGGATAGGGACTCATTGCTGACCCTTACCATTAAGTAATGCGTATAATGAAACCTCACAACAACTATATCAATTAAATGTAATTGTTACGGCAGTTCCTGGTGTCATTTCAAGTATTTCAAGTGAATATGCTAAAATGCACTTTATGTGATGTTGCACCGTCTACAATATAAATCAGTGGGACATTCAGAGCAGTTCCAGTTCAACATTGAAGTTTAATTGCAGAATTTTCAGAACTGAATTTTAACCTAAATAAAAGTTTTAAATTGTATTTATCTTCCAGAATTAAATAAAATCTGTTGCAATTTATCTTCATAAATTTGTATTCACTTCTACAAATGGTCAACATTCTTAAAATAAACTTGTTTCGATTTGAAACTTACCAACAAATCACTTTATTCATCTGGCTTTGCTGTCACCATCACTTCCTTGAAGCCAATTAAGCATTTATGTAAATGAACACAGAAATAGAATTCTCAGAATAGATTACAAAACCACAAAACCCTAATTTATATTACCCCACAAGCACAGCACACGAATTGTGGAAAAAATGCAAATAACTCAATGGTTTCCAATACTAATTGATGTTAGGACTTTTTAATCCAAAAGTTGTATGATTGTTGAATGACAAAGGTATCAGTTGTCATGTTCAGTCAAAAATCTATAATTCAGAGATACATTGGCACAGCTAATATTTCTGTCTCTCTTTTTCTCTCTTCCCCTCCTACCTTCCCCCATTTTTCTTTTATCTGATGCCTTGTTTTGCCTCTCTACAATTGGACAATGTTTCCCTTAATAACATGAAGCCAACACCTCACCAATATATCCTCTCAACCAAATTCATCCATTTCTTTAGAGAGATTTGAGTCAAGATTTTCTCAAAAATCTGTCCGGGTATTGAGTGACCTGGAAATGCTTGATCGGAATGAGGCTGCAAGACTTTACTGTGATAGAGTTTTCATTGTATCTCAGCAGTATTATTCTTGGCTGAGGAATGTTTAATGGTTCAGTGCAATGCTTGTTTAGTCTATAATTAACTTTTACTGCACATCTCATGGAAGGTTTAATATTGTAGAGGGTGATTTATTCTGTATCAACTTTGTATTGTACCTACTCTGGGAGGGTTTTTTCTTCAGGAATCCTGGATGCAGCTCAACTCTGTGTCTAAACCAAAATATATTTGACATGGTTGCATTGGACAGCACAATATAGAGGGAGATTTACCAGCACATTACATGAGCTGTACAATCACGGAAAACATTTGATGTAGCCGTGTAAATGGGCTTGAACTCCTAGCCACTGTCTTTCTAATTTTGAAATGCTTGATACCAGAATAAAAAAGGAACAACACTATGCATCGAAACTTTGTTATACAAGTAGATTATCATCTACAGGCACAGACACACACACACACACACACACACACACACACACACACACACACACACACACACACACCACACACACACACACACACACACACACGCACACACACACACACACACACACACACGCAAATCATCTCTGAACAACCCTTGCAGTGTTTAATGGATGAGTGCTGAGAGAGTTTTAATATGCAATGTGTGTGTATTCCATGCAACACATGCCGACGGTGAGTTTGATATGGTAGTTTTAATGTAGTTTTGATCTGTCTTTAACCTTTTCTGTGACAGTCATGGGTGTTTTTGACAAATATTCAACAGAACTGGAGAACTCTCTGACTATAAATGCAGTCACTGCATTCGAGGCAGAATGCAACGCCATCAAACAGGGAGAAAGATGATCCCTGTCTTTTTTCATGATGAGGAGGGACTGAAGCAGCTGGGCTTCAACATGAAATGGAGGTTAATTTAAATGAGGCCTATATAATTCTGAAAAGATTAACTTAGAGCAAAGGTCAATGATAGGGAACCAGAAGCATCCTGTTCAGCCATGGAGTTGGGTCTTCCAAACAATGACATCATAGCTGTGCTGATCATCCTCACCTCCACTTTTCAGCGTTTTAACTGTCAGCATTGATTCAATTACCAAATCAAAACCTGTCCATTTCAAAATACTGAATGACCCAACCTCGACAGTCTTCTGTGGCAACAAATTCGACAGATTCACTGCATTCTGGGAGACAAAATTCTGTTCTACCTGAAATTGGTGACCTCTAATTCAGAGATTCTACTCCCTGGTCCGAATCTCTCCCACAAGGGGAAACAACATTTCTGCATTTACACCATCAAGTTTCCTGAAAATAATAGATATTTCAGAATGTCACCACTGAATCTTCTATGTTCTAATGAGTATAGGCCCAAACGACTCAACCTCTACTCTCAAGACAGTCCCTCCATCCTCAGGATCAGTCGGCTAAACCTCGTGTGGATTGTCTCATATTCCAGTGTACCTTTTCTTCGATATGAGTCCAAAGAACAATTCACAGTATTCCAGCTGTGGTAAGAATAGAGTTTTTTTTTAGTTTTAACAAACATTATGGTCATCCAAATATCCAGCACAGAAACAGACCCTTCGGTCCAACTGCACGGACCAGACATCCCAATCTGACTGAGTACCATTAGCCAGACATTTGGCCTATCTTTCTCTAAATGTTACCTGTTCATACACCCATCCAGGTGCCTTTTAAATGCAGTAATTGAACCCACCTCCACCACTACCACTGGCAGCTTTTTCCAGTCACACATGTGAAAAGGTTACCCCTCAGGTTCTTTTCAAATGCTTCTCCTCTCACCTTAATCTGCTGTCTTCTAGTTTTGAACTCTCCCACTCAAGGAAAAAGGCCTTGGCTATTCACCATATCAATGACCCTCATGATTTTATAAGTCCTGTTCAGGCCACTCCTTCTCCTCCTTTTCTCTCACTGTAGGGAAAAGAAAAACCCCAGCCTATTCAGCCTCACCTTACACCTTAAACACTCCAGTTCCAGCATCATTCTTGGAAATCTCTTCTACACCCTCTCAAGTTTCACAAAATCCTTCATAGAAATGGTCAGCCAGATTTGTCTAAACGTGGCCTCACAAATGTTCTGTACAGCTGAGACATGGCATCTTGACTCCTCCACTTAATGTTATGACCAATGAATGAATGCATGCCAAACATCTTTTTCCCCACCCTGTCTACCTGCAACTCCACTTCCAAGGAATGATGCATCTGTACCCTTTGGTTTCTTTGCTCAGCAACACTCCCCAAGGCCCAACCATTAATTGTATAAGTCCTGCCCTGGTTTGCCTTACAAAAATGCTGCACCTCACATTTATTTAATAAAGCATGGGTTCATGAAAGTCAAGTCATTTCTAACTGATGTATTGGAATTCTTTGAGGTAATAACGAGTGTGGTAGACAATGGGGAACTGATGGACGTGGTGTATCTGGATTTCCAAAAGGCATTCAGCAAGGTGCTGCACAAATGGCTGCTGCATAAGATAAAGATGCACAGTTTTACAGGCAATGCATTAGCATGGACAGAAGATTGGTAAACTAACAGGATGCAAAAATTGGGGATTAATGGGTGTTTTTCTGGTTGACAATCAATGGTTAGTGATGTGTCTCAGGGATCAGTGTTGAGAATTCAACTGTTTAAAATTGTTGGGACTGCAATTGTTTACAATTCAGATAGATTGCTTCGAGGTAGAGACCAAGTGTAGCGTGTTGTAGTTCGCAGAAGGCACTTAAATGAGTGATAGAGCAAAGTGTGCAGGAGGATATAGACAGGTTAAGGGAATGGGCAAGGGTCTGGCAGATGGAGAACAATGTTAGTAAACATGAGGTCACCCATTTTGGTAGGATTAATAACAAAGTGGTCTACTTTAAAATGGTGAAAAATTACAGAATACTGCTGTGCAGGGGGACCTGGGTGTTCTTGTGCATGAAACACAAAAGTATCGTTTGCAAGTCCAGTAGCTAATTAGGAAGACAAATGGAATAATGTCCTTCATTGGCAGTGGATAGAGTCTAAAATTCAGACTTTCTGCTGCAGCTGTATAGGGCGCCGGTGTGGCCACGCCTGGAGTACACTGTACAGTTTTCATCGCTTTACATGAGATGGCCCTGGAGTGGGGTTTGCTGAGGAATTTTACTACATTGATTCTGGAACTGAGGGAGTTGGCTTATGAGTAGACTGGGATTATGCTCATTGGAATTCAGAAGAATGGAGGAGGTGATTGCAAAATTATAAATCTGATAGATAAGACAGAAGTAGGGAGGCTCAAAGTTTGTGAGAAGATTTGTATCTGGGTGCTCATTGCTGTGGTTCTGTTCGCCGAGCTGGGAATTTGTGTTGCAGACGTTTCGTCCCCTGTCTAAGTAACATCCTCAGTTCTTGGGAGCCTCCTGTGAAGCGCTTCTGTGATGTTTCCTCCGGCATTTCTACTGGTTTGTATCTGCCGCTTCCAGTTGTCAGTTCCGGTATATTGGGTCCAGGTCGACGTGCTTATTGATTGAATCTGTGGATGAGTGCCATGCCTCTAGGAATTCCCTGGCTGTTCTCTGTTTGGCTTGTCCTATAATAGTAGCGTTGTCCCAGTCGAACTCAAGTTGCTTGTCATCTGTGTATGTGGCTACTAAGGATAGCTGGTCAAGCCAAAGTCTTGACCCAAAGGGTTGTGAATTTCTGGAATCCCCTGTCTCGTGAAGCAGCTGAAGCTAACCTGTTGAATGTTTTAAAGGTGAAGATAGATTTGTGAAGAGTAAAGGAATGAAGGGTTATAGTGAGCGGTGGGTAATTGGAGTCTCAGTCCATTGAAAGGTGATCCACAATATTATTGAAAGGCAGACCTGACTCATGGAGTCAGATGGCCTACTCCTGATTGTATTTCCTATGTTCGGATGTTGTTATGTTACAACAGGCCTCCAATTCAAAAAGTAATGCTCTCTAACTACAAAATAAAAACTGAAAGAACTGTGGATGTTGTGTATCAGAAACAAAAGCAGAAACTGCAGGAAATGTTCAGAAGGTCTGGCAGCATCACTAGCGTGAAAGGCTCACTAGTTTATGGTTCCCTTGCTGTTCCATACAACTTTCTTCAATACTGCTGCCACATTAATCACTCTCCAGTCTTCTGGCATGGCATCTATGATTATCAACGATAAAAATATCTCAGCAAGGGGTCCAGGAATCTCTTCCCTAGCTTCCCACGAAGTTCTGGGAAATACCTAATCAGGTCTCGAGGATATATTTCCATTTTGCTACTTTAAGACCTCCAAAATCTCATTTTCTGTAAAATGAACTCATTTTAAGAACACATTATTTATTTCCCAAGTTTCTTAGCTTCCATGCTCCTGTCTACTGTAAATATTGATGCAAAATATTTGCTTAGTTTCTCAGCCATCTCCTGTGGTTACATGCAGGAAAGCCATGTTGATCTTTAAGGCCTGTATTCTCTCTTTAGTTATTCTTTTAACTTTAAAATAATTTTAGAATCTTTCCGGTTTCTCCTTAATTCTATTTGCCAAAGCAATTTTATGTCCCCTTTTTTCCCTCATGATTTCCTGTTTAAGTATACTCCTACTGTCTTTATACCCTTCTCAGGATCACTCAATCCCAGCTGTCTATATCTGATGAATGCCCCCTTCTTTTTCTGGACAGGAGTTGCAATTTCCCTCATCATCGAGCTTTTCCCATGGCTTGCCCTTCACACAAACAGAATCATACCATCACTGAACTCTCATTGTCTCATTCTTAATGGCCTCCCACTTGTCAGCCATCCCTTCACCTGTGAACCAACATCTCAAAGTCTAATACATCGAAACTGGCCACACTCTAATTTGAAACTTTCATTTTAAAATCAATTTTATCCTTTCTCATCATTATTATTAAACAAAAAGAATTATGATCACTTTCCCTGAAGCGTGCCCCTATGGACACCTCAGTCACTTGCCCTGCCTTGGTTCCCAACAGAAGGGCAAGTATTGCAAACTGTGTAGTAGGTGCATCCACATATTGAATAACAACATTTTCTTGTACACACTTAACCAATTTCTCCACATTCCAAGATCTTAACACTACCCCAAACTCTGTTTGGAAAGTTAAAATTCCCTACCATTATCCTTTTTTCTTACAGATAGCATAATTAATTGTAAATTTCCCACTGACTATTACGAGGCCCATTTTACAATCCCTCTTTCTTATTTTTAAGTTTCATCCATATAACTTTACTGGGCAGTCTCCAAGAAATATCCTCTCTACATCCAGCTGTAATGTTCTTTCTAACCAAAAACACCACTCCATCTCCTCTCTTGCTCCTCTGTCTATACATTCTATAGCATCTATATACCGGAACATTAAGCTGCCAGTCCTGTTCATCCCTGAGCCACGTTTCTGTAATGGTACTGATACCCTTGTCCCACATTCCCATCTATGCCTCATGTTCATCTGTCTCACATGTCAGGCCTCTTGCATTGAAGTAAATTCAGTTTAGCAGTCTTACCTCACTCTTGTCAAAGTGTTGTCTGCCTTGACTCTTAGAATTGCTGACCTCATCTCACCTCAAACATTTCTCTTTTCTTACTATCTTGTTGGTTCCCACCACCTCCCTTACTAGTTTAAAACCTTCAGCATACTGCGAGCAAATTTCCCCACATGAATATCGGTCCCCTTCCAATTCAGGTCCCTCTTATAGAGGTCATTTCTATCCCTGAAGAGATCCCAATGATTGAAAAATGGGAATCCTAACCCCTGCAGCAGCTCCTCAGCTACACATTCGCTGCTCTACCTGACTGTTCCTAATCTCAATATTCCATTAGCTTTTAAACAAATCCCAACATGACATTTGCCATCTTCATTGACAGTTGAAATTAAAAGCTAACGTTTTGTGGTTAGGAGACTCCCTTTAGATTTCTGAATTCAATCTCTATCTTGCCTGTTAAAATGCATAACTTCACGGTTTACGTCTGTTCTCATTTATTTAATCCACATTACATAATTATGCAAAGCTCCTTGTTCACTCTTGTCCTATCTGTATCGCTCCGCAAACTTCTTTTTGTGTCATACTCACCACTTGTCTCTGCTCCAATTTTTGAGTCATTCGCAAACTTGCCTACAATATACTCACTTGCCTCATCTAAGTCATCAAAATACTTTGTAATTTTTTTTTGTCCCCAGAACAGATTTATGTGGTTCTCCACACTTTGACATCCTGTAAAATAAAATTCTTAATCAAACTTTTCTGATTGGGATTTCAAAAATCCTCTCTCCACGTTAATACAGTACCTCCAAAGCCAAGGCTCCTTTCTTATTCAGTAATCTTACGCATGGGTGCTATCAAACACCTTCAGAAAATCAAAACATATTACAATCACGGTTTCCTCCATTTTCTCCAAGAATTCCAATACATTTATCAGGCAAGATTTCCATTTTGTAAAGCCATTCTCAGTTTTCTGCTGTAACATCCTTTTTTAATGACTCCACCTTTTTTTCAATAAATAATATAAACTAAGTAGCCTCAGTCAATCTTTTGTGTGCCTTAACTTTTTATGAGTGACGGTGTTGGGTAAAGGATCTACTATCAGCCCTCACTTCCACCTGCTGGAGAAACACTGTCATCTACCGTGAAAAACTCAACAAAATGTATCTATGTTCATTTACTGAGAAAGCAATTCCACAAATGTTCTAGCTCATCACCTTCTGCTGAAGGTCCCGGATTTTACGAAGCAATTCATTGAAAGTGGGCAAGGCTAATTAGCATCAAACCAAGATCAATATTTGGGCAGAAATATCTCAATTCCTGGTCACGTATTTTTGTTCACCTCTTTTAGGACATTAACTTCGACAATGTGGAGACTGTATGGGTGGAGCTGTGAAATACCAAGGGACAAAAAACATTAGTGGGTGTCATACACAGACCCCCTGACTGCAGTGGTCATTTCGGAATAGTATTAAACAGGAAATTAGCCAAACATCTGATGTGGAGACATCTGTGATCATGGGTGATTTTAATCTGCATCTAGATTGGACAAATCAAATTAGCCACAATGTCTTAGAAGAAAAACTCCTGGAGTACATACGGGATGGTTTTCTTAACTAATATGTGGATGAACCAACTAGAGAGCAGGCCATCTTAGACTGGGTACTGTGTAATGAGAAGGGAATCATTGCCAATCTAGCTGCATGAGACTCCTTGGGGATGAGTGACCCTGACATGATACAACTTTTTTAGCAAGATGGAGAGTGAGCCAGTGATTTGGAGACTAGGGTGCTGAATTTTAATAAAGGAACCTATGAAGATATATAAGGCATGAGTTGGCGTTGATAGATCAGTGAAAGTTGCTTAAAGGTGTGACAGTAGATAGGCATTGGCAAATATTCAAGGAAATCATGGGGGATCTGCAACAACTCTTTATTCCTGTCTGGTACAAAAGCAAAATGGGTAACAGGGCCAATCCATGGCTTATAAAGGAAATTAGATAGCATTCAGTTGAAGGAAATAGCACAGAAATGGGCCAAGAAAAATAATAGGTCTGATGTTTGAGAGCAGTTTCAAATTGAGCAAAGAAGGACCAAGGAATTGATTAAGATGGGGAAAACACAGTCCAAAAGAAAGTAAGCTTGCAGGGAACATGAAGACTGACGCTACAAGGTTCTACAGTACATGAAGAGAAAGAGATTGATGAAGCCAAATGTTAGGTCCCTACAGATGGAAATTGGGGAAATGTATAACAAAAGACAACGAAACAGCTGAGCAATTGTATACATACTTTAGTTCTGTATTCACAAAAACCGACAGTTATACAGGAGGTGGGTGAGGCTGCAGTTGGAGCATGTGTTCTGTTTTGGTCACCTTGCTCGAGGAAGGATGTTATTAAACTGGAAAGAGTGCAGAATAAATTTATAAGGATGTTGCTCGCTCTCAGTTTTATAAGGAGACGCTGAACAAGCTAGAACTCCTTTTCTCGGCAGTCTAGGAGACTGAGAGGGGATCTTATAGAACTCTACAAAATTATGAGAGGCATAAACTCAGTCTTTTTTGTCTTGAAGAAGTTTTCCTCCTATGTCTACAAGATCTTTCCACTCTGCAGGCTCCCTGTCTTTATTCCTGATGAAGGGTTTTTATCCGACAAATCGATTTTTCTGCTCCTCGGATGCTGCCTGACCTACTGTGCTTTTCCAGCACCACTCTCATCTAGACTCTGGTTTCCAGCATCTGCAGTCCTCGTTTTTAACTAACTGGTTTATATCAGACAGGCAGAGATTGGCGTCAGTGTCTGTGGGGCTGGTTTATATCAGACAGGCAGAGATTGGCGTCAGTATCTGTGGGGCTGGTTTATAGCAGAAAGGCAAAGATTGGCGTCAGTGTCTGTGGGACTGGTTCATATCAGACAGGCAGAGATTGGCATCAGTGACTGTGGGGCTGGTTTATATCAGACAGGCAGAGATTAGCATCAGTGTCTGTGGGGCTTGTTTATATCAGACAGGCAGAGATTGGTATTAGTGTCTGTGGCTGGTTTATTTCAGACAGGCAGAGATTGGCGTCAGTGTCTGTGGGGCTGGTTTATTTCAGACAGGCAGAGATTGGCGTCAGTATCTGTGGGGCTGGTTTATAGCAGAAAGGCAGATTGGCGTCAGTGTCTGTGGGACTGGTTCATATCAGACAGGCAGAGATTGGCATCAGTGACTGTGGGGCTGGTTTATATCAGACAGGCAGAGATTGGGTCAGTGACTGTGGGGCTGGTTTATATCAGATAGGAGATGATTGGTATTAGTGACGGTGGGGCTGGTTTATATCTGACAGGAGGAGTTTGGGAGGACGTTATAAAGCCAGAAAAGGATCACTTCATGTTTTAATTCTCTTTCAAGGCATACTGGGCACTCAAGGATTAAAAATTCACTGCGAAACAGATTCACTACAGTATCAATTTCAGCATAGACAGAACATCTCAGTAGGATAACTGAATCTTCGAGAAGGAATCCATTACAGCCACACATGTGGATTCCTCTGCAGCCTCAGGCAACGGTATTTATCCTCCCCAGCCAAGACTGATAGCTTTGGCCGCAACCCTGTTAAACTGCCTCCTGTTCCCATTATCTTGATTCTCTCCGTATTAGCATAGGGATGTGAATTCCCCATTCAAAACAGGCAAAACCCTTCAGTTTTAATCTCTTCCCATTGACACATGATCATGAAGAATACGATAATCAGTTGTTATCGCAGGACATCAACATTCACCGGACCTTGTAAAATTATAATTGCCCATCTTAAGCAATGTAACGACAGCCAACCATGTGGATTATAGACCTTTTGTGTCACCACAAGTAGACACACAACTACTTTCAGGGATATGGAGATTCTCGCGCTGCACTCCGATAATAAAGCATCTGCTGTTGTACTGAAACTTGTGTCATCTGGATTTGTGGAACAAAATATAGATTAACAGCCTCACAATTCTATGTTTGATTTTTCGTTTTCAATCAGGAAGTGTCTGCTTCACCTTCCATATCTAACAAACCATCAGATTTCATCTCTGCAGCCTCAGATCCCCTCTGTAACACAAATAAACACTGAGTGCTGAAGAAATTTAGCAGGTGCAGAAGCATCTGCGTGAGAGAGCGAGAACAGAGTTCAAATCCAGGTCTGACAGTGTGTCAGAATAAAGCTCAATCTTGTGGCACTGCCACATTGACAATTGTTAGTGCCAACACCTCAATCAAAGTCTCTTCATTGCCCTGTTTTTTTTTAAATCGCAGTGGTCTACAGTGCAGATCACGTCCCTTCAGCCGATTGATTCTGTGCCAGTCAAAAACAACACATCAAACTATGGTAACCTCATTTCTCAGCCCTCGGCCCATCACCTTGTATAAGGTAAAAACAAGGACTGCTGGAAACCAGAGTCTAGATTAGAGTGGTGCTGGAAAAGCCCAGCAAGTCAGGCAGCATCCAAGGAACAGGAAAATTGACGTTTCTGGCAAACAGTACAGACTACAGCTTGAAAAACACCAGCAACGTTTCTCCTTCAAGGCCATCACCTTGTATATCTTGACATTGCAAGTGCACATCTGAATACTTCTTCAATGATTTGAGAGCTTCTGTCTGTAATGCCTTTCCAGCAGTGAATTCAGTTTCTCACCACCCTCTGGGTGAAAGCCTTTTTCCTTCATTACACAGACCATGAGTAGAGGAGTTAGGACATCATGTTGAGGTTGTACAGGCTTCTTTTAGAATACTGTGTCCAATTCTGGTCTCCCTGTTATAGGAGGGGTATTGTTAAATTGTTCAGAAAATATTTACAAGGATGTTGCCAGGACTGGAGGGTTTAGTTATATGGAAAGGAGCTTGAAGTTTGAGGGGTGACCTTACAGAAGTTTATAATATAATAAGGAGCATATATAAGGTGAATGTCAGATGTCTTTTCCCTTGGGTGATAGACTTCAGGGCTTGTATATGAAGAGGAGGTGATTAGAGAGATATGGAACAAGTAGAGGTAAATGGTACTTGGGTAATTTAGTATATGTGGTCAGCATGGACGAGTTGGGCCGAAGGATCTGTTTCTGTGCTGTACGTCTCTATTACTCGATGACATGGTTGAGATGTATAAAATAATGAGGGGTGTTCATAAAGTACATAGTGAAGAAATTTTCCCCTTGGACTAGGGAGCTTATTCCCCCTAGACTTCAGCAGTGGGGACAAACTTTTAAAGTGAGAGGAGAAAGATTTAAAAGAGAAATGAGGGTCAACTTTTTCGACACAGAGAGTGGTTCATGAGGAATTAATGGATGCGGGTACAGTTCCAATGTTTAAAAGGTATTTGGACAAACAGGAAAGTATTGAAGGGATATGGGCCAGGAGCAGGTGGTGGGACCAATTTTGTTTGGGATTATGGTTAGCATGGACTGGGGGGAACCAAAAGTTCTGTTTCCATGCTGTATGACTTTATCACTGACATTCCCCTTATGTCTCCTGCCCCTTACCTTAAATATCTGCACCGCCTTCCAGTCTTTACAACATTTGTCTGAATTGGTTCCTCCATCAAGGGGAATATTTCTGACTGTCTACCCAATCAACACCTCTCATTATTTTAAACATCTCAATGATATCATAGAATCAGACAGATATACAACACAGAAACAGATCCTTCAGTTTTCTCGTCCCATGCCAACCAGATATCCAAAATTAACCTCGTCCCATTT
>NW_026869218.1:130732-220795 GCF_020745735.1 Hemiscyllium ocellatum | reverse complement strand
ACACACACACACACACAGCCAAAGACGCGTTTCTAATACAGAGATAAATATTTTTTGATTAAAAACATGGATCCAGAGTTATAGTGAGAAGGCGGGAGAATTGTGTTGAGAAACATGTCAGGCAGCACCGAACAGCAAAGTAGAGTTGATGGGTGAAATGGCCATATTTCCATTTTCGATGCTGTATGGTCTTAAGATGCCAGGAATATTTTCCCAAGGGTGCAATGGAGACTGACATTAATAAATATTTTACTGGACAGTCAATGAGACTGTGGGATAGGTTTGAGGGGCTGAATGGTCTATGACTCCTCCCATCTGTTTTGCCCTTATTTCTGAAAAGAGGAGATAACTTGCTGTGAGGTTAACACACTTTCAAATTACGGGGTCTCCCATTAACATTTGAGATAACGTTGTTCCATTCTCATTCAGACTGTGCGACCTATAGCTCTGTCATCCCCAGGGAACAGTGAAGATATTCAAGGCTGACCTTAAGTGATCTTTGATGGACAGAAGAGTCAATATTTAGTGAGAACTGACAGGAAGGTGGCGGACCAGCTATGATGCTTCTAAATTGTGAAGCAGGCTGGAGTGGCCGAATGGCCTACTGCTGCTCGTATCCCACATGTGAACCTCCCAGTTCACATCTCGCGGCTGTTACAGAGAGAGAGAGGATGACTCGTTTCAGCCAGTCAGAACCGTTATAATGAGTCAGGAGGAGGCAATTCTGTCCCTCTATGGAGTTACACAGGAATAGAATATAGTCATTCAACTCATTGACAAAATTACACCGCACAGCAGAAGGCCATACAACCTGTCTGGGCAGTTACACAGGAACAGCGGCGCCCTGGTTAGCTAACCTGGAATACAGATTTGGGATAATTACTTGTTTCAGGTTGGAAAGCTGTAACTAGTAGAATTCTTCAAGGATCAGTGTGAGGTTATCAACAGTATACACTCTAGTTTAATGCCTTGAATGAAGAGGCTGAATATATTGGAGCTCAGTTTGCTCAAACACCAGGATAAACATTCAATAAGATGTCAAGTGGAGGCAGAGCGTCCGCAATAGGATACAGATAGGGGAGGGCAGTCAGTAAACTTGAGACAAAATAAATATCAGTACGATGTGGGTGACTGGAATTTTGTGTTTTGGGAAAATGGCAAAACAGCAGCAAATAATGTAAATGGAGAGAAAATGCAGAACTTGGTGGTACAGAGGGATTTGTGTGTATTAGCACATGAAGCACATCAAGTTACTGTGAAGATGCAGAAATTGATTTGGAATGGAAACGGAACGATGCTGTTTCCTGCAAGGGGGTCGGCTTTGATCTTAGCGATGTTTTCCTACATCAGTACAGGGCATTGCTGAGGCCACATCTGATGTATTGTTTGAAGTTATGATCTCCAAAAATGAAAAAAAGCTAAACGGTTTTCAAATTTTTCAAAGATGTTTCTCTTTACTCGGCCTAGTGATGTACGCATTATGTCATGAAGGATTAACAGTTTAGGCCTGAGAATGAGAGATGTTCTTATGGACCATATACAATCATGAGCAGCGAGTAGCTGGTGGATACCTGATGGATATTTCCTCTTGCGTGGGAGAAAAAAACTGGGGATGTAATTTGAGAATAAGCTAGGTTCTGAGGTAAGGTCGCTGGACCAGAAATGTTAAGTCTCATTTCTTTTCAGACATGCTGGTAGACCTGCTAGGCTTTTCCAGAAATTTCTGTATTGGTTTAAGGTAAGACATTCATTTTAATTTGTGAATACATTAAACATTTTATTTTTATATTACGCGGGTACATATAAAAACATCTTCGAATCAAAAATGGGGTCATTATTTGTTAATGAAATGAGTCTGTGCACGACAGCAGCAATGATGCACCTGCGTGGATCGGGGAATGTGATGGAGCCATAATGTTCAGACAATGTTCAAGGAGAGCACACATAGTCCAGTCTGAGTTCTGATAACATTATTGATTCAACTTAGGATGGAAAAATGTAATCTACCTGAGAAGGAACAGTCTGTTCCTCCATTTCTCTTTCCCTGTCCCTCTTCACAGCGATACGTGCGAGCTAAAAAAAAAAACCAGTCGGTTTACTCACTCATGGAGGATTCATGATGAGGATTCTTTGAAAACTCCCCACCTGCTTGAATCAAAGGGGATTTAGCCAAATCCAACTGTTTCAGGAAGAAATCCCATTATCAGAAAGTTGTGCGAGCAGAATAACTTCAGAAGTAATTATTCAGACTCGACAGTGAGGGGAACAGACAGGAATTCTGTGACTGCAAATGGGAATCCAGGATGGTGTGTTTCCTCCCACTTCCCAGGGTCCAGGATGTCTCAGAGCGGCTGCAGAACGTTCTCACCGGGTGGGGGAGCAGCCAGAAGTCATTGTGCATGTTGGTACAAAATGACAGAGGTAGAAATAGTGAAGAGGTCCTGCAGAGTGATTACAGAGAGCTAGGAAAAAGGATAAAAGCCAGGACGATGGCAGTGGCAATCTTCGGTTTACGTCCAGTGCTATGTGCTAGTGAGGGTAAGCACAGGTCGTTATGGCAGATGAATGCGTGGCTAAAGAATTTGGACAGGGTAGGGATATAGACCTTTAGATTATTAAGAAGTTTTGTGGCGCAGAGGTGACCTGTTCAAGGGGGACGCGTTATACCTGAACTGGAGGGAGGGGGCAATATCCTGGCAGGAAGAATTGCTAGTGCTACAAGGGAGGCTTTAAACTAGATTGGCTGGGTTTGGGGGTGGTATGGGATCATCAACAACAGGGTGGCAAGTGTGAGGCTGGAAGGAGATGCAGTAATTAGAAACAGTAAAGTGAAGAGACAGGTCAGGCTGGAACATGGCAGAGAGCAAGGAATGCCTGTTGGATTAAATTGCATCTGTTACAATGCAAGACGGCTTCCTTGTCGATGAACTCAGTACATGGATACGTACGGAGGACTGGGATGTTATAGCCATTACGGAAAATGGCTAAGGGAGAGATAGGACTGGCAGCTTAATGCACCAGGGTACAGCTGCTTTAGGTGGGATAGTGGTGGTGGAAGGAGCGGAGGGTGAATTGCATTTTTGATTAAGGCGAGTATCACAGCAGTGATCAGAGATAAAATACCTGGACGATCATCCATTGTGGCTTTGTGTGTGGAGCTAAGAAATATGAAGGGGATGATGACATTATTGGGGTTGTCAATGGGGGTTAGAGAAACAAAAATATGTACAGAGATTGGGACACTTGCAGGGGCAATAGAATTCTCATAGTAGATTTTAATTTTATGAATATAGACTGGGACTGACAAATAACTAAGTCCTTAGATGGGGTGAACGTATTATGTGTGTTTAGAAAACTTTCATCATGCAGTATGGAGTAGGTCCTGTTCGGGAATTGGCAAACTCAACCTACTCTTGGGAAATAGAGCGGGACAGGTGATGGGGGTGACTATAGTTCTATTAATCTTTAAACAGTTATGGAGAGAGGCAAACCGGTACACAGTGCAAGTTCTAACTTGGGGCAAGGTCAATGTTGATGGAATTAGACAGGAACTTGCAGAGGTTATTCAGAGCAATTTTATTGCAGGCGAAAGGACCTCCAACAACTGGGAGGCCTTGAAAAGTGAGATGGCTGGAGTTCAAGGTTTATATGTTCCTATGAGGGTGAAGGACAAGGTTGACATGAGGAGGGAGCCCTGGAAGGCAATAAATATTGATGAGGTGTGGCTCAGGTCCAGGCAGATGGGATCAAAGGAATCCCTGAAGATATACAGGGATACAGGAATTTACTGAAGAAGGATCTCAAGAGGGCGAAAAGATGGCACGCGATAGCATTGGCTGAGAAGATCAGGATGAATCCAAACAGGGTGTTTAAGTATATTTAAGAAAAGAAAATAACCGCAGTGTGAATATGACCCTTCAAGGACCAAAGTGGATACGTATATGTGGAACTTCAGGAAATTCTCAAGGTTCTCAATGAATATTTCTCCTCTGTGTTTAACGTGAAGAAATACTTGAAGACTTGGCGTGGGAGCTTAGGGAAGTTAGTGGTGATATCTTGGGGACAGTCCATATCACAGCAGAGGATGGGTTGGATGTATTAGAATGTAGGAAGGTGAATAGAAATCTTGGTTCTGATCAGATGTATCAAAGAACACAGCAGGAAGCTACAGAAGACACTACAGGACCCTGGCTGCTATTTTGGCATCATCATTAGCCACAGGTGAGGTCCCAGCTGACTGGGTGGTAGCGAATGCTGTGCCCTTATTCAAGAAGGGAAGGAAAGAAATACCTGGGAAGTATAGACCAGTAAGCCTAACATAATTTGCTGATGACAGTGAGGGAAGTTTTCAGAAATTGCAGCAGGACCATGATTAGCTGGGGAAGTGGGCTGAGAAATAGGGAAACGTAGTTTAATATAGATAAGTGTGAGTTTTACATTTTGGAAAGTCAAATCAAGGCAGGAATTTCATTTTGAATTGTATGACGTTAAATAGTGTAATGGAACAGAAGGACCTTGGAATACAGGTGCATGGTTCTCTGAAAGTAAAGTCACAGGGAGACAGGGAAGTGAAGAAGGTTTTTGGCACACTGGCATTCATCAGTCAGTGCATTGAGTATAGCAGTTGGGAAGTTATGTTGCAAGTTTCAGGACCAGGCCACACCTGCAGTGTTGTGTTCAGGTTTGGTCACTTTGCTGTTGGAAGGATTTCATTAAACTGGAAAGATTGCAGACGAAATATACAAGGATGTTCATATGACCCAACAGCGTGAGTTACAGAGAGAGCTTGGACAAGGAAGAACAGTTTTCTTTAGAGTAAAGGAGATTGAAAGGGTGGGAGCGGTGGGGTGGGTTCTTAAAAAAAACTGCACAACATCATGAGAGGCATATACTGAATGAACTCAGTCTTTCTTTTTCCCAGAGTTTTGGAATCGAGGACTGGAGTGCATCAGTTTACGTTTAGTGGTGAAAAAATAAAAGAGACCAAGAGAGGCAAACTTTACACAGAAGGTAGTACGTATATGGAATGAACTGTCAGTGGAAGTAGTCCAGGCATTTGCATTAACAACGCTTAAAGGACATTTCGACAAATGCATGGATAGGAAAGGTTCAGAAGCATATGGGCCAAGTGCAGAGAAATAGGTTTTGCGTGGATGGAAATTTATGTCACCAGAGACCAGTATGGATCAAAGGGCCTGTCTTCATGCTGTAGGATTCTCTGACTCTACAAGTAGGATAACATTTGTGCCAAACTCTCAGTTTTCCTTTTATCATGAGTTCCAGTAATATTTGGACAAAGTTCTTTCAAGTTGACATTGCAGAGACTTTCATTTCCAGTCATGGAGAGGATGAATAAGTTGAGGCCTCTTCCCCTGAACTGGCGGAGGATGAATGGTGACATGAAATAATCTGAATGACCAATGTATTTTTCCCAGGGTAGCGAGTCCAGAACTATACAGCATAGGTTGAAGGTTTGGGGGAAAGATTTAGAGTGGACCTTAGCAGTTTCATTTTCATGCAGAAGATGGTGCGTGTATAGAAAGTGCTGTCAGAGAAAATGTTGACAGCGGGTCCAATTACACATTTAAAATACATATGGATAGGTACATAGGGATACGGTTCAGAGGGATATGGAGAAAATGATGGAAAATGGGACTAGATAAGTTTGGGATAACTGGTTGGCATGGGTAAGTTGGAATAAAGGATCTCTTTCCATGATGTATGACTCTCTGATTCTATCAGAGAGATGGGGAAAATTCTAAAAGGATCTTTCAAGTGGAAATTCTCTACCCCAGAAGTTTGACATTCCTCATTGTTTACATTTATACAAAGCTGAGTTAGTAGAGACGTAATAATGGGATACAGACAGGAAGGTGGAGCTGAGACCACAACCTGATCAGCCACAATCTTAGTGTCTGTTGGAGAAGCCTCAAAGTGTCTAATGACCAACTCAGTCCCATATCTCTGCGTTCCATTCAACTCCTCAAAACTGCCAGACAGGAACAGTTGATGTCCATTTACTGCTACAACCTAGTACACAGGAAAACGTAAGACCATTCAGTCCATGAAGACTGCCCCATACGGTTTGGGTGATCTGGAAAATACAATTGTAAAACTCAGGCTGGATATGAAAGTCTCCACTCATCTCTCTTTCCAGAGCTTCCCCTCTCTGCAACGTGTGCTCCATTTGTTGTTCATGTTGTAGACACAGATTCACGGTGAATACAGCCCCCAGACCTCACCTAGAGATGGCTCACAGAATCCTCTGGTCTCTCTGACTGCAATATTAAATAACAGACCTTCCAGGAAAATAACACCCATTAACCTTCCAATGACAGAATGGGAGTACATGAGAAACAGGAGCACATCCTTCAAATCCCAACCCTGCCCTTCTGTAAAATCATGGCTGATCTGCTCTAGGCCACAAATCCTCTTTAATGTCCGATTCCTCATAGCCCTCACCTCTCTGACAGGTCAAAATAAATCTACCCCACTCGCTAAATACTTTCATAGTAGATAGAACATAGAACATTACAGCACAGTACAGGATCCTCTGCCCTCGATGTTGCATCTACCTTTTATCCTACTCTCAGATCAGACTAGCCTATATGCACTACACTGTACTATCCTCCCATGTGCCCATGTAAGAGTCGCTTACATGTCCCTAATATACCTGATTAAATACCACTGTAGGCAGTGCACTTCACGCACCCACCGCTCTCTGTGTAAGGAACCGATCTCTGAGATCTGCTTGAAACTTAGCTCCAAATGATGCCCCCTCCTGACAGTCATTTCTGCCTTGGGAAAAAAGTCTCTGGCTTGATATATCTATCAAATCACCTCTCATCCTTCTTCAAGCCAATGATAAAAGCCCTATCTCTCTCAACCTTTCTCCATAAGACCTGCCCTCCAGTCCAGGCAGCATTCTGGTAAATTTCCTCTGCAACCTTTCTAAATTTTCCTTATCCTTCATGTAATTGGGTGACCAGAACTGGAGAAAATATGTCAAGTGTGGTCTAACCAGGCTCTATAGAGCTGCAGCATAACCTCGTGGCTCTTAAAAACAATACCCCTGTTCATGAAAGCTAACACACCATTTGCCTTCTTAACAACCCAGTCAATTTAGGTCACAACTGTGAAGGACCTAATGATATGGAACCAAAGGTCCCTCTATTCCTCCACGCTGCCAAGTATCCTACCTATAACCCTGTATTCTGCATTCAAATTCACTTTTCCAATTTGTACTCCACACTTTTCAAATTTGAACTCCATCTGTAGAATCGTTAACTCTTTCAGAATGAAGGTATTGTGACTACTGACAGGATTGTGTACAAAGTGACATTCAATACAGTGTCACACAGTAACTGTGCATTCAAGTGTCCAGAGTTCATTCAGAGCCTGTACCTTTCTGTCAATCGAAACGTGGGCTCTGCAGAGGCATATAAACTTTTGGGAATCAAACATCCAATGAATAGTGTGGAATTTTGACCCTATTCAGATGTTTGGGATGTAATGAGTGTCTGTCCATAACCATCAAGTTTCAACTTCTTATTTTCTCACAGCACAACAAATTAAACACATAGATCCTGCACTCTCTCCACATGGTACGATCATGCCAAGGTTTAGTCTGGTGAAACTCCTTTACACTCTCTCTGTGACAAAGTGATCATTATTTATAAAACAGACCAAGTCTGTACACAATGCACCAAATGTTATCTCAACAAAACACTACCATTGGGAAAGATATACCAACTCTGGTGTTTCAATAATTTTTCATGAAGAGCTACATATTACTTATTTCCTGCAACGTTGGTGACTTATGATCAAGGTCATCCAGGTCCTTTTCAACAACAGCACTTCCCGATCTCTCACCATTGACAAACAAACATAAATGTGAATGAAGATGTTTGTTTACATCTGAATCATTTTTATACCTTGTGAACAGCTATTGCCAAAACACTGATCCACCTGATACCCAACAAACCTCCAGTCGAGAGAAAAATACTACTCCCTTCATTATCTCCAATATCCAATTTTTAATCCATGTGGTATATATTTCACACCTACATACCCAAGGAATTTAACATTCCCCACTCAACTGTATTCAACTGTGTCAAATGTCTGCTGAAAATTTAGATACTCCATTCCCATTGGTCCTCAATTGTTGATGTCACAGCGGACAATCTCCACAAATTACAATAAGTTTATCAAAGATCATTTCCCTTTCCTGAATCTAGGCCGACTCTACAAAATCAGATCACTATTCTCCAAGTGTTAGTTGTCACATTCCTTATAAAAGGTTACAATATTTTTCTCAATCTGACATCAAGCTATTTAGCTTTCTGTTTGCCCTGTCCATCCTGTCTTAAATATTTCAGTTTATAACAGCTGCTTTCCAGTCTGCAGGATCGTTTCCAGAATCTAACCAGCTTTGAAAAATATTCAGTAATTATTTCATTAGCTCTGTCAACACCTCCTCAATACTCTGGGATGCAGCTCAGCAGATTCAGTAACTCATGAAACTTCGATTTAATTAGATTTTCAAAAAGCATACTCTTCAATAATTCTAATTTCCTGCAGTTTCTCATTTTCACTAATCCTCCGTTCCCTAATATTTCTGGAAGTTAGTTTCTGTACCTTCCCCTGTGGAGATGGAACCAATGAATTCCTCTCAGCAGCCAGATGGCTTCTGTCAGCTCATGAATACATCAGAGGACTGCATTTCAGAGATGGTGGATGTATTACCCACTCCTGACTGGAAAGTTCCAGAATCAATCCAGCTCACTTCATGGTAAGTGTCAGTACAGTCCTGTCCCTGATGTGAGGCTACAGGTTATACTGAAGGAGAGGACACAGTTCAGTGACCACCTCATTTTTGAAACAAACTCTTTTGTCACTTTAAACTTGGAATGGATCCAGCTTAGACAAATGTTCCTCGAAATCCCCGGGAGGAATGTGCAGCTCCCAGCCCCACCCTGTTTACACAGCTTCCCTTCTCTGTAGTCTCAGCTCCATTTGTTTACCGTGGACACAGATACACTGAAAATGCAGTATCTGGAGTGGGGTCAAAAGGACCTCGGGTCTCCCTGAATGAACGCAGCAACTGACAATACAAACCTGAGAACATCATCCACAGAAATTCCACTGACTTTCCAATGACAACAGCAAGTCAGTTCCCCACACCAATGGTGCAACCATTCAGTGTTGAAAATGCCTCTGTCTATTCAGTTTCTCTTACTAGCTGAGAAAGCCATTGCATCTCTGCACAGTCCCACAGTAACAGTTCCATTTTCCAAAGTAACAGTTGACGATATAATATTGTGTTTCTCTGTATCTCAGCACTACTATTGCCGATGGAGTTGATCACCACACTCAGAGAGACACGGGGAACATTACTCAATTCAAGCAGGGACATCCTGAAATGGATGTGATATTCAGGAATATGGGGAAAGGGGAAATGTTCGAATAACCTCCCATCCTATTTTCCTTCCAGTCCATCATCAGCAATCCTTTTGTTTGCTTTTCCTTTCTCTTCCTCTCCATCATTCTCTCTCTCTCTTTCTCCCTCCCTCTTGGTGGACATTCCTCCACCCATTCAACACAAACCTCCCATTCATCCTTCCAACCAACCCTGATATAAATAATATTCTTAATTTGTTGCATTTAGTTTTGATATGTTCAATGAACTCTAAATGTTATCTGTTTTTCTCCAGTCCGACAGACTGCCATACTTATTGAGAATCTCCAACACTTTTTCAGATGCTGGAGAATGTTATTTCACATCTCCAGCATCCACATTTCCTTGGTAATGTCATCTTTAATATTGTTGTTTCCCGGGAAGCCAGCATCACTGGCACGGGCAGCATTTGTTAGCCATCAGTAACTGCCCTTGACCACGCAACATTTGTGGAGGCAATATGGAGCCAACTACATTGTTGTGGGTCTGAAATCACATTTAGTCCAAACAGGGCAAAACTTCTCAGTATCTTTAACAAAGATCATCATTCAAATAAGGAAAAAAATCCTGATGGTTTATGGTTGCCATGAGGGATATTAGGTTTCATTCCAACTTTTGTCATTCGAATTTAAGTTTAGACATCGGCTGTGGGAGGGTTCCAAACGATGTTTTTAGAGTCATAACCTATGCCTCTGAATTACATGGTCAGTGACACTTCTACTCGGATACAAAGTCCCTGTTGTGAAGTAACTGTAGAGACAAGAAAAAGCTTGTGGTCAGAATATTTACTGCTGGAAGAGTGGTCAAAAGAGAACTGGAGCCATAAAATCTGTCATTAACGAAGGGGTAGATGATAGCTAATTTAGCAACGGCACTGAGGCATAGCTGGAGACTGGGTTGCGGGCAGATTTGATGACAGAGAGAATATAGAGAGATAAAACAATTCAGGGCAAAAAGGAGATTCAAGGTTCCGAACAGTCTTGTCCCTTCTTAGATGTTTGTGAGTAAGGAGTTTGGATATGAAAGTATGGGACTGAAAGTTCATATATTTCTTAAATATAATTAACTGGAATATCAATAACCTTCACCATCGTTGATAGAATTGACAGAGATTGGCTTACCAGGAACACCAATAATAGCGAGGATGGGATAGTACCCAGCTTGAATAATCCTCAGTACGGCTTCTATCCGCAGCTCTAACCATGCCCAATCCAGAGAAAGCCAGTAAAGACCATCGGATAAACTCCTGTCCATTGTTGGGACATTCCAGTCTAATGTTCTCAGACTCTGATCCATTGTTGGAACATTGTAATGTTGTCAGATTTTGATCTCTTCCTCTCTCTAGCTGCTGATCCCAATCGTGTTGAGGATTACACTGCCCCAAATACTATGGCATAACAAATTGAAAGAATCCCCTAATTATGGACGAGGTAAAGCCTCTAGTGACCCAGTTAGATCCATGAAGACTGATATTAATCACAGTCACTGAACAAACAGCTCCAAGTAACCCATTTCATGATAACCCTGATATAACACAATAATACTTGGTGTGGGTGGGATGTTGACATCAGTGACTATTGGGTTAATGGCTCATCTCCAGTTGTAAAACTAGAGGAGAGGGAGAGAGATGATGCTTTCTCTTCATAAGCTTGATGATTCTACTGTGTTTTGGCAATGTAGAATTTGCTGGGGTCCCGAGACCGTCGGTGTCTGATCACCAGGCCAGCTGCATCCTTTCGTTTGATTTTTTTATGTTTAATTTGATATTTATCATCCCATAATTTAACTGCTTAGGTGGGGTTAGGCATTTTTGAGAGTTTCCGACAGTGCTATAGACAATGTAGATACGGCCCATTTCTTGTGGTACTTGCAGCCAAACGGTGTTTGACTAAATTGTGCTTTGCTTAATTTGAATATCGTGAACAAGCGAATTGTATCTGAAACACAGCACCTCACATTTAGCTTTAAAATATTTTTAAAAACGTGTGCGGTCCAAGGTCACCTTCTTCATTTACATAACAAGAGTTACAGATATTCACGTTTTACTCGGGTAATTACTTGATGGACAACATGTTGCAGATATATGGGGTTAAATAGCGGAATGGGCCGAGCTGGAGGAGTGATAGTTATATCAGGAATTATATCGGATAGTCAATCCACCTCACAGATCATGCCCACACATGTATAAGCCCAGATGAGGTATCTAATCATCATTAAGCGTAAACCAGACCAGTGTATTGCTTAGCAATAAGTCCAGGATTGATCAATGTTCAGAGCTCACCAGTCCACTTCTTATCCGTCCAAAAGTGCATTGATATATAAACCTACAGAGCACACAACTGCATTGTTTCATAAACATGCATGGGGAGCTGTGCAGTGAATAGCAATGAAGTTATCTGTTAATCGAGAGCAGTTATCTTCCCAGCATGTACAGCTGTCTACACTAACCATTGCATTGCTGAGTAACACTGTGTTAGATCATTGCTCTACGTGAGGAAACTTGCAGCCCATGTTGGAAGTGACAGGATGTGCAGCTCACATCCATTTACAGCTCCATATCTCCATTGCGCCATGACAACAGTGTGCTATGGGCATGAAACTAACTGCCAGAAAGCGGCCATGAATCAGCTGAAATGCTGGCAAATGGGAGGAGCTTGGAAAAGGAAGGGGGAGATTGAGAGAGAATTTCAGAAAAGTATCTGATGGTAGGTTTAAAAACTGTGAAACTTAAAACATTTCGAAAACATCTTGCAATATGGGTCACTGTTTCCATGAATGATGGGTGAACAGGATATTGGTGTTAGTTAAGAAGGTGGAGAGTTTTAGATGAGTATTTGTTCTGCAGCTGGATAACTGGGAGCAGTGCCAGCACAGTCTGGATCTAGTTAGCCTGAATCTAATAATAATTTGTCTCAGTGCCATTTTCATTGAGTGTGACAGAGGGATTGTCTGTACGAGGCGGAGTTAGTTTCCTGGTGCTATCTTATCGAACTGACCTCATTAACTACCCACCCTACCCCACAGTGTCCCTCTCAATCAATGCCAGCCCGATTCTCCCACCCATCATTGCTGGAGGTACTCACCATCGTCCAGATGTCCCTGAATATGCCATGATACCTGACATTGGTTCCAACTTTAAAAGGCCAATGGGCACACTGTTGAGCTTTCTCAGTTTGGAGCTGCCCTGCACAGTTTACCCCGAGCATGGCAGACAAGGAGCAATTACACCACGGTTTGTCAACAGGGGCACAGAGGTCATGGTGGATGGGCTATTACAGAGGCGGACCGTTCTCTTCCAAAAGGGGGCCACAGCACCAGACCCACCAAGCATGGTTTGAGTTCACCACCCAGCTCAGTGCAATATCTGCGGACTCAAGAAATATCCAGCAAGACAGGACAAGCATCAATAACTTTCCCTGCTCTAGTAGATAAAGGTCGCCGTATTCTCTCTGCTCCCTCTGACTCACTGAATGTCTGTTATAACACCTTCCCCCGAATAAGGCTCCTTGACTCTCACTACTACATGCAGCACCTTCTCTCTCTCTCACTCAAACCTACGAAATACCCCTACATATTTAGAAAATGTTCTGGAGAATGCTGTTCCTACAATTCTCTGGATGATATCATTTGTACAATATTCCAGATACTTTTCAAAATTATTACCAACTTAAGCAAAATGTTCGTCTCCCAGTGTGTAACACATCAGAGGAAGGAGTAGAGTTGTTTTTTTTTTAATAGTCAGGGTGAAAGTGCATCATGGGATCGTTAAGCCTCTCAAATATGTTCCATTATTCAGATAATGGTAGCACCTAAACATTTGAAGACTCATCTCTTCTTGAAGACAGACGCCACTTTGGAGATTCTCCAGTTTTGCTGGAACACTCCAGTAATCCAGAGAGGTAGGGAATATTCCACACCATGCCACCAGTCACTCTGTAACCACTTCTATTAAAACCAGCTATGAATTGCTGATGACTTGTTTACCCTTGGTCTTATCTGTTTGAGAAAAGTCTTGTTCATTTTGTTAGACACAGTGCAAGCATTTCCATCCGACTACAATTTTGTTTATAATATTGAAACTCATTTTGACTTCCCCTGTGAGGGACG
The DNA here is from genome assembly GCF_020745735.1 of Hemiscyllium ocellatum. Taxonomy (NCBI): domain Eukaryota; kingdom Metazoa; phylum Chordata; class Chondrichthyes; order Orectolobiformes; family Hemiscylliidae; genus Hemiscyllium; species Hemiscyllium ocellatum. Next base: position 207,231 of record NW_026869218.1, on the reverse strand, counting down.
ATGTAAAATACTGTTTTAAATTCTCTGCCTGTTCCCTGAAACCAGTTCCCCAGTCACATCCTACAGGTGTCCCACATATAATTTCCTTCCTTTCTTCCAATGGTCACACACACATCATCAACGGTTTTTTCAAATCGATTCGGAAAAAAAAAACTATTGCGGCTAGTTTAAAAAATATATTTCTCGCCAGTTTTGGAATATTTTGGTTTATATTTTGCTTTATACTAACTGCGTCTGGTTCCAAAACTAAACATCCCAAATTTGGCGGATGCTAGAGCTCACCAATCTGAAGTCGTTAGCTTGTGATTGATTAGTTATCCTTCACACTAAATGCATCATTTGGGGGGTGGGGGGGGGGGGGGTTCATCTGCACATCTTCATGCCATCTTCTTTTTGACCAGAGTCCAACATTGCTGAGCATTATGAAGTATCTGCTTACATGTCTCTCCCACACATCTACTGACCTTCAACTGTGTGTTTTTCAAACGTCTCGTCCAGTACGGAGCACCTGACACAGGGAAGTAAACAATAACACAAGGTGCACACATTCATTCGTTCTGAAAATACATAAGGGTGATACCACTGAGACTACAGAGCTCTTAAACATGATCAGGGAGAGAAAGAGAGGGGAACACATTCACTTCAAACTCAGATGATGGTATTACAGGAATGGATACGATTCAGATTAAATATGTTAAAGGTTTGAGTAATGTAACAAATTGGAGGCGTGGCACCAGGGAGAACTCTGTGCAGAATGAGAATATGAAAATGGAAGTGTTACCACGTCAGAAATCAGGTCAGGTCACTAAGTACAGGGCTGATCGGTGAATGGGTCTTGGTGTGAACAGGGGGATAGTCAGTAGAATTTAATTAAACATATTGGAGCTCAAACTGGGCATTCATGTGGTACTATAGAATCACAGCAGCAGCAGAACTGTATTCAATCAAAATAAGTAACCTTTTCACCAGGACAACGCTCAGTCCACTATTATCATCAAGCCAATCTATGTTTCAGTGATGAGTGTGGGTGAACATGTCAGGGTCAGAACCATTTGTACTGAATCCTGACAACAACCCATCCTGCACTTGACTGATTACATTCCAAACAGCAGAACTAACATCTGATACAGAGAGCGAAATGATCCCGAGACGAGACGATCATATCGAAGCTCTGCAGTCCTGCCACATCCAGACATAAATGTCGATGGACAATTTAACAACTCACTGGAGGAGAAGACTCCACAAATATCCTCATCCTACTTAACAGAATAGCCCCTTACATCAGTTTAAAAGACAAGGAACTTCACCGTCCTCAGCCAGAAGTGTTGAGTTGATGATCCACCTCACTCTCGCCATGATGCCCACAGAACCACAGACGCCAGTCATCAACCAATTTTATGTGCTGTACATGTGTAGCTGGTTAAAGCACAGCAGGTCAGGCAGCATCCAAGGAATAGGAAATTCGACGTTTCGGGCCAGAGCCCTTCATCAGGAATAGGGAGAGTGTGCCAGGCAGGCTAAGATAAAAGGTAGGGAGGAGGGACTTGGGGGAGGGGCGATGGAGATGTGATAGGTGGAAAGAGGTCAAGGTGAGGGTGATAGGCTGGAATGGGGTGGGAGCGGAGAGGTCAGGAAGAAGATTGCAGGTTAGGAGGGCGGTGCTGAGTTCGAGGGAATCGACTGAGACAAGGTGGGGGGAGGGGAAATGAGGAACCTGGAGAAATCTGAGTTCATCCCTTGTGGTTGGAGGGTTCCCAGGCGGAAGATGAGGCGCTCTTCCTCCAACCGTCGTGTTGTTATGTTCTGGCGATGGAGGAGTCCAAGGACCTGCATGTCCTCGGTGGAGTGGGAGGGAGAGTTACAGTGTTGAGCTACGGGGTGTTTGGGTTGGTTGGTCCGGGCGTCCCAGAGGTGTTCCCTGAAGCGTTCCTCAAGTAAGCGACCCGTCTCCCCAGTATAGAGGAGGCCACATCGGGTGCAGCAGATTCAATAGATGATGTGTGTGGAGGTGCAGGTGAATTTGTGGCAGATATGGAAGGATCCCTTGGGGCCTTGGAGAGAGGTAAGGGAGGTGTGGGCGCAAGTTTTGCATTTCCTGCGGTTGCAGGGGAAGGTGCGGGAGTGGAGGTTGGGTTGGTTGGGGTTGTGGACCTGACGAGGGATTCACAAAGGGAGTGGTCTTTGCGGAACACTAATAGGGGAGGGGAGGGAAATATATCTCTGGTGGTGGGGTCCTTTTGGAGGTGGCGGAAATGACGGCGGATGATACGCTGTACACGGAAGTTGGTGGGGTGGTAGGTGAGAACCAGTGGGGTTCTGTCTTGGTGGCGGTTGGAGGGGCGGGGCTCAAGGATGGAGGAGCGGGAAGTGGAGGAGATGCAGTGGAGGGCATCGTCGATCACGTCTGGGGGGAATCTGCGGTCCTTGTAGAAGGAGGCCATCTGGGCTGTGCGGTGTTGGAACTGGTCCTCCTGGGAGCAGATGTGGCGGAGACGAAGGAATTCGAATATGGGATGGCGTTTTAACAGGGGGCAGGGTGGGAGGAGGTGTAGTCCAGGTAGCTGTGTGAGTCAGTCAGTTTATAGTAGATGTCTGTGTGGATTTGTATCGGCGCTGCCTCGTGCTCCCACGAGGAGGTTGAACAGTTCATCAACTTTACCAACACCTTCCATCCCGAACTCAAATTCACCTGGACTGTCTCAGACTCCTCCCTCCCCTTCCTAGACCTTTCCATTTCTATCTCTGGCGACCGAATCAACACAGACATCTATAAAATACCACATTGTCTGACTGTATACAAATTGTATATTTTTGACAAAACATAATGTATCTGCAAATACAAATCGGCAAATGCAAATTCAGCCCAGATTTATGTGTGTGCGTGCGTGTGCATGTGTGTTTGCATATACGTGGATAAATGTGTTTGAGAACGAAGTGGAGTGTCTGCGTGAGGGGGAGAGAGACAGGGTGTGCCTGCAGGTGAGAGAGGGGAGTGAGTGCGTGTGCAGGGAAGAGAGGGAGAGATTGTATGGGTGTATTTAAGAGGGAGAGCGAGAGGATGCATGTATCCTTATTAAAACACAGACTGAATTGGCCGATCCACTTCCCCACACACACTCACACCATTCCCCTCTCTGCAAACTCTGCTCCATTTGTTGTTCATGTTACAGACCCAGATGCTGTCACTACACTCCCGTTGCTCCATCCAGAGTTTGGTTACCAAATCCTCAGGTCTCCCTGAATGTCTAAGGCAGCTCACAGCACAACAATGTGCAGCACCTCCAATAACATTTCAGTAACAGGAGTCAATCAGAAGCCCTCGGCTACAAGTTAGACGCCTGGTCGTTTACAATAATACCCGAGGGGCCTTCTCATGTTACTGACCACACGATCATCTGAGAGGGACAAACAGGCTTTCAGTGGACAGGCACAGACCAAGTGTCAAAGGCATGTCTCAAAGCTGCTGGACCCCACTGCACAACATGGAACAACAGCCCCCCACATACCATTTCATTGTTTCTGAGCTTCACAATACCAACACTTGATACATTCGGGAGCCACAAAACAACACCAGGGGAAAGGTACAGAAAAACAAACATAACACGTTGTGAAAATATGGATAAGGAGACAGGGGAGTGGGATTAATTGGAGAAGTGAGACAATGGTGGGTCCAATCAAAAGAATTGAAGCATTCATTATAGCCAGATTATTGTAAAATTATTGCCACATCAGTTGAAATGGTTAGTTACATCAAATTCTGAATCTGCCTCACAGCACCATCCCAGACACCATAAACTGGGACAAGGTACCAGACAGAATGGAGAGCTGTGCAGACTATGCAAGTGGACTACACTATAAACTCGAATATCTGCCGGGCATAGGAAGCCTGGCAAAGTTTTGCTAGTAAATTGCTACTATACGTGCACTGCATAAAAGTTTTGCATGGGAAGATTTGCAACCCATGCAGTGAGTGACAAATGTATGGTTCTGTACCTCTACTGCACCAGTATAAGGCGAGAGATTGTGTGTGTGTGTGTGTGTGTGTGTGTGTGTGTGTGTGTGTGTGTGTGTGTGTGTGTGTGTGTGTGTGTGTGTGTGTGTGTGTGTGTGTGTGTGTGTGTGTGTGTGTGTGTTGGCGACAGTAGATATGACAACTATTGTTTGAGAGAGAAGAGACATGGAGGAACTCAGATTAAATGTGAAAATTAACAGAGGGAGACGGAGAACAGAGTCATAGACAGAGGTGACAACGTGCTTGTGAATATTAAAGGAAAGGCATTGCCAGATCCAAAAAAATATATATATCAATCCGTACAGGAATGATGGGATTGTGGTCTGCGTTTAGATACAAGCAATGGAGTATCAGACTCAAATCTGCTTTGGCAGGTTTGAAGCTGGGAGAGTCAGCAGCAGATTATTGGCTTCATTAAGACTGTATTTCAAAGTTAAAATAGCAGATGAGATGAACCAGTGAAGTATATTCTGCAGGTGTTGATAGCTAAAATTAGAAATGGTCAGGATATGGTGTCTGTAATCAGCTCGTGGCTAAAGCGATCACCATAGATGTGGCTCATCTGTTCCAACCTCAGTTATTGACCAGGGGGTGAGATGGAGTCAGAGGAAGGAAATGGAATTTGTATCCAGAACAGAAGATAGTGTCCTCCAACCTTTCAATATTTAAATAGCAAGGGCAGTGATACATTGAATCCTGGTTCATAGTTGAAATTGAGTAGTTCACCCCACAAGGTGCAGTGTCAGAACAAAAGAAGGAGAGAAAGAATGAAAGAAGTTCACTGTTGTTGCTCCTGGTGATTTGGAGAGTGAATGTTTACAGAGTAGAGTAATTGAAAAGAAGAGTAATACAGTCGCACATGTTTAAGGCAAATAATAAATGGAAAGTGAAACTTACCAGGGACACCAACAATAGCCAGGATAGGATAATAAAAATATTGAATAATGTAACGCGCATATTTGATCCGCGGTGATAATTGCCACCAATAATATGTAGAAAGAATTGAAACATAACCGGATAAACTCCTGACCATTGTTGTAACATTCCAGTTTAATGTGCTCAGATTCTGATCTCTCTTCCCCTTCTCTCTGGAGCTGCTGATCCCTGTTAGTGTTGTCCGTGTTGCTCCGACTCACACCATGGGATGACATATTGAACAGAGCTCATTTATCATTAAAGGATGGACACCCTCCACTGGGATAATTATAATTCACGGAGACTAACATTAATCACAATCACCAAACAAACAGATTCAGTTAACCAATTCCATACATCATGTTATATATCACAATGAAAGGGAGAATCTACTCAGTTTGAATGCAATGGATAAGGTTTGCTGAGGTATTGATTGTAAATCTTTCAATCTTTTTAATCTTTCTTCGCTGTATGTGAGGGAATTGCCAGAGCACTGCTGGATTGTATATGTTTTGCGCTGTTTCTTTAGGGGACAGGGAAAAAATAACGGACCAGTTGCAAAATAAGTCTGGTGGGGAGGTTTCTAGATACCTTTCTGTAATGCTGCTTCCAGATTGAAATGCCCTTAAATGAAGTCCTTGCATAACCTTGAGACATTATTTAGAGCATTGAAACTGCTGCTCAGAAACATGGAAAAACAGGAGGCAGTCATTCAACTGCTCGAGATTGGGTCACAGGAACAGGAGGCAGTCATTCAACTGCTCGAGACTGGGACACAGGAACAGGAGGGAGTCACTCAACTGCTCGAGATTGGGACACAGGAACAGGAGGCAGTCATTCATCTGCTCGATACTGGGACAGGGGGAAATCAGGGGGCGAGTGAGGCCCCAGGATCCTGTTACGCAGGAATATAAGGAGGTGGCTCACGCCCCATCAGTATGGGTCACTGGGAGAGAAGAGGAATTGACTTGTTACTGACAGAAATATCCGAATAAGTTACATGAGTGAGCCATTCAATCCTGCTCCAACATTCTCTTAGACCACGGCTGATCTGATTGTGATTTCCTCATTCCCCTCTCTGCAGCCTCCGATCCATTCGTTGTTCATGTTGCAGACCAGGTGCCCTAACTGCAGCCTCTATGACCCATCCAGAGTAGGTCAGCAAAGCGTCTGGTCTTCCTGAATGTCCCACATCAGCTTAAAGCACAGCCTCCAGGAAACCGTCCTCAACATTTCCACAAATGTACCAAAATTAGAGATAAGTCAAATGACATTTAAATACAAATAGGAAGCCTGGTCTGAATCAGTAACAGTTGAGGGGATTCCTCATGTCACTGAGCACACGATCAGCAGCGAGTAATTAATACAGGCCTTCAATGGATACGCACAGAGCAAGTTACAAAGATGTGCCTGAAAACTGCTGAAACCCCACTATCCAACATGGAACACAGGGCAGGATACTGGGAAGTCAAAGAAAATGCAAGCTATGTATTTTGAGCATTGTTTCTAAGCTTCTTAATGTTAGAAGCTGATGCTCTCGGGTGAGCAACATTCGAGGCAAGAGGAAGGTATGGAACAGTTATTCAAATTAAATATTGGGCAATTAAAATTGGATGTCAGGGTTTAAATACCAACAGTTTAAATAGCACTTAATGGGAGGGATTTGGGAAATAGACAGAGGTAGAGAGACTCTGATACAGTGTTATGGGAGGATGTGTTCACAGGTTTCAGGGTGCTGAAGTGAAGACATTACGATAGCATCTCACAACATTAACTGGTATTTCCGGGAATGAATAATTAATGGGATAATGGAGTGAGGTCATAGAGAATCATAGAGTCATGGAGATATGCAGCACGGAAACAGACCCTTGAGTCTAACTTGTCAATGCCGATCAGATAGCCCAAATTAAACAAGTCCTATTTGCTCAACATTTGGCCCATATCAATGTAAACCCTTCCTCTTCATGTACCCATTCAAATGTAATTTAAATGTTGTAAGTGTAACAGCCTCCACCACCTCCACTGGCAGCTCATTCCACACATGCACCACCTCTGTTGGAAAAAGTTGCTCCTTAGGTCATTTGTAAATCTTACCCCTCTCACTGGAAATCCATGCCCTCTAGTTTTGGGGAAAAGACCTTGGCGATTCATCCTATACATGCCTCTCACGCTCCAGGATAAATCACCCCAACCTACGCACCCTCTCCCTATAGCTCAAATCCTGGCAAAATCCTTGTAAATCTTTTCTGACTCCCTTCAAGATTCACAATATCTTTCCGATAGGAGGGAAATGAGAATTGAATGCAGTACTGCAAATGTGGCCAAACTAGGTGCTGTACAGCAGCAACGTGACCTCTCAATTCATACAGTCAAAGCACTGGCCAGTAAAGGTAAGCATACGAAATACCTTCTCCACTATCCTAACTACCTGCGATTCTACTTTCAACGAACAATGAACCTGGATTCCAAGGTCTCTTTGATCAGGAACACCCCTCAGGACCTTACCATTAAGTGCATATCTCCTTTCCTGATTTGCATTTCTAAAATGCATCACCTCACATTTACCTAGATTAAACACCATTTGCCACGCCTCAGCCCATCAGCCCATCTGATCAAGGTCCCATTTTACTCTGAAGAAAACCTTCTTTGCTATCCACTAAACCATCAATTTTGATGTTATCTGCAAACTTACCAACTACAGCTCTCAGTTCGCATCCAAGTGATTTATATAAATCGTGAAATGTAGTAGATCCAGCACTGATCTTTGTAGAACACCTTGGTCACAGACCTCCGTTGGAAAAGCATCCTTTCACCACGACACTCTGTCTACTAACTTTGAGCCAATTTTGTATCCATATGGCTAGTTCTCCCTGTATTCCATGTGAACTAAACTTGTTAACCAGTCTGCCATGTGGAAAGTTGTCAAATGTCTGACCGAAGTCCATATTGACAAGGAGCACATCTCAGCCTCAATGAGTCTTCTTAGTCAATTCTTCAAAAAAAAACTCAGTTTAGTGAGAGACGATTCCCCATGCTTCAAGCCATGTTGCCTATCCTTATCAGTCCTTGCCATTCAAAATACATGCAAACCTTGTGCCTCATAATCCTCACCAACAATTTGCCCTCCACTGACAGTTTTTCCTTACCATCCTTGTTAAATGGTTTTAGTAATTGCACCAAGTTAGCAAATCTCATATTTTCCGGTACCTCACCTGTGACAATTGACAATGCGAATATCTCAGCAAGGAGCCCAGCAATCACTTCCCTCGCTCCCAAAGAGCTCTGGGTACACCTGATCAGGTCATGGGGATTTTCCCACCTTTACAGGCTTTACGAAGTCCAGCATCTCCTCCTCTGTCATGCAGACACTTTTCACGATACCACTGTTATTTGCATATCCTTCTGCACAGTCAAAATGCTTGTTCAGTGTCGCCTCCATCTCCTGTGGTTTCGCACATTGGCAGCTTTGCTAATCTTTAAGTGGCCCAGAACTCTTCGGAGTTATTCTTTTCTCCTTAATGTATGGGTAGAGTACATTTGGATTCTCCTTAACCCTATTTGCCAAAACTATCTCATGTCCCCATCATGGCCTCCTTATTTCCCACTTAAGTATACTCCGACTGGCTTTAGACTCACTGGACATTGACTTTAAATATGGAATTAAGAGGCTAATGATGATGATAAATACATTTTTGATTTTTGGAAAAACCCAACTGATGTGCTTGAAGTAAGTAAACTGTCATCCTCACCTGTCCTTGGTTACATGTGACTCCAGACCGACAATAATGTGTTTGACTCTTAACTGCCCTCTAGGCAATTAGTGATCGGCAATAAATGCAGGCCCAACCAGCGATACCCTCATCCCGTGAATGAATCCTGAAAAAATAACCTTGATTCCTACTCTCTACCTGACATATGTTTACTTCTTATCTGTGACCAGACCCTCAATTTCTCCAGTCCTCCAGCATTCCTCACACTTAGCAGCCTTACCCTTCAACCTGACAGGGACATACTGTCTCTGGGCTCTTGACATCTCATTTTTGAAGGCTTCCCTCTTCTCAGCTGGCCCTTTATTTGTGAATATCTGTCCCAGTTTGGAAGTTCTGGCTAATATCATCAAAATTGGCCTTCCTCCAATTTTGAACATTATCTTTTAGACCCGGTTCATTCTTTTCCAGTCTATTTTAAAACTAATGGAATCATGATTATTTGTCCGAAAGTGCTTCCCAGCTGATACCTCAGTCACCTTACCTGTCTTATTTCCCAAGCGTAGTTCATGTTTAGCTCGTTCTCTGTGATGGAGAGCATTGGATAAGCAAATTCAGCTTTGTAACTGTGAATGGGGTCAGCAGTGTATTCAACTCATTGGATTGAATCTAACTATAATTCGTCTCCTGTTAATTTTCACTGAGTGTGACAGAGGGAACGACTGCACAAAGCCAATCTAGTTTCCTGGTGCTATCTTATCAAACCTTTCTCATTAGCCTCCACCCCATGGTGCCCCTCTCATTCAATGCGAGCCCGATTCTCCCATTCATCATGTCTGGAGGTACACACCATCGCCCAGATACCCCTGGATATTCCGTGATCCCTGGCACTGGTACCATCTTTAAAAGGCCAATGGACACATGGTTGAGCTTTCTCAGTTTGGAGCTGCCCTGCACAGTTTACCCCGAGTATGGTAGATAATGGGAAATTACACCACGGTTTGTCGACAGGGGCACGGAGGTCCTAGTGGGTGGGCTAGCACAGAGGGGGCCTTACACTTCCCAGAGGGGGGCCACACCACTAGACCCACCGAGCATGGTCTGACCTTTCCATCCAGATCAGTGCAGTATCTGCGGTCTGAAGAAATGTCCAGCAATACAGGACAAGCATCAATAACATGCCCGCTCTGTCAGGCTAGAGGTCACTCTATTCTCTCTGCTCCCTCACACTCACTGTATATCTGTTGCAGCAGCGACCCAGAATAATGTTCATGTTTCACCACTCTCACTGCTGCATGCAGCACCTTCCCCCGCCTCTCTGTCTCTCAACCCCTCTCTCTCTCCCCATTCTTGCCCCTCCCCGACACTAATAACAAGACATGGATACAACACTGTGGACTGACTCCCTTCAGACACCTCACCATATCTCCCCCCACCTCCGCCAACACTAACAACAGTGCCACACACTCCTTCCCTCCCCTCTCCCATTCCAGGAAAAACAGCCTGGAATAAGACACAAAGCGTCAAGCCGGGTGATGGAGTGCCCGATATCCAGTCCCTCACCCCTCTCCCCCGGCCATGTGGGGAGGACCATGGTATGAGCCGGAGAGGATCTGGACGCCTCGTGTGGAAATTCTGAAACATCCACAACCCACTGACCAAGTAAGGAGCAATGTTCAGTGAAGGGAAGTTGTCACTTTAAACCCACTGGCAGCTCCGTTTCCTCTGGCACAACTTAGAAGCCTTGGCCCTAATGCCATCTCCCTTTTGTGGTGAGCTTATACAAATAGAATCCCCATGGTTTCGGTGGGCATGAGGGTGGACTCACACCACACCATCTCCACCACCTCTCGGGAAGTGAGCACGGAGACTCCTTCCTCCTGTAAACAGCTCAGATACTGACACTTATTTGTGAGATTTACCACTACCCCCACTTGTCCTGATGTCTTCGATAATCCGTGCTCATACATCCAGCACCCACTGCTTTTGCACCTCCTTTATAACAGTACAGCATGTTTAATGTTACCTTTCAATGTCCTTCCTACCAAAGAGCATCACCTAACACTGTTCTGCTTTGATCAGCATCTGCCATACACCTGAACTCGACACCAAAATATAACTTTCCTGTTGGAGTTCCACGCCGTCCTCAACAAACTTTACAATTCTTCCTGTTTTGAAATCTGCAAAGATTGAAATTGTTCTACAATTAAACTCCACACAGAAATACTGACACACACCAGACAGAACGATTGAAATATTGACAAGGAGCGAGTGAAATACTGACACTCTCCATGTCTGTGTTAGTGTCAATGAATGGTGAGTGCTTCTACGTGTGTGTATTCATGTGTTTATCTGTGTGTGGGGAGTCTGGAAGTCTCTTTCGTGTTTAAAGTGATGTAATGTCGCCAGACACGAGTTCTGAGTAAGGGTCACTCGATCCAAAATGACAACTTTCATTTCTGTCCAAAGATGCTTCCAGAGCTCTATCTCTCTCTCTCTCTCTCTCTCACACACACACACACACACACACACACACACACACACACACACACACACACACACACACACACACACACACACACACACACACACACACACACACACACAGTTGGTGTGGACAGGATTGTCATTGGACTGAAGCCCTCAGAGTGGAACGGTTCTGTCCACAAATGTCTGCTCTCCTTCTCTAATGTGGAAACGGTTTGTCACTGGGTAGTATTTCCAACACACAGTGTACTCATTAAAACATATTTCCATTGCAATTATATCCAAGCAAATCCGAGAGAGCCACATTGCAAGGCGATGAGATTAATTTTAATGCACATCCTGTAACTTGCAACTTTTAATGTCTTACTCTTACAAGTAACCTTATATGTGAGAAAGAATTGAAAAGACATAAACCAGACCAGCAGATTGTGGGATTGGATCACTTTAAAGTAAAGACGGAAAGGAAGAGGAAGGGAGAGCGGTTTTGACACCGTTTTAGTGATTCACACCAAAACAAGAAGATTGCACAGAGATGCAGAGACAGAGATCCACACACTAATGCAGGAACACATGTGCCTCACAGCGTCTGAGACCCGGGTTCAATTCCCGACTCAGGCGACTGACTGTGTGGAGTTTGCACATTCTCGCCGTGTCTGCGTGAGTTTCCTCCGGGTGCTCCGGTTTCCTCCCACAGTCCAAAGATGTGCGGGTCAGGTGAATTGGCCATGCTAAATTGCCCGTAGTGTTAGGTAAGGGGTAAATGTAGAGGTCTGGGCGGGTTGCGCTTCGGCGGGTCGGTGTGGACTTGTTGGGCTGAAGGGCCTGTTTCCACACTGTAAGTAATCTAATCTAATCTAAGCACAGAGAGATAGACATGCACACAATGGTACACAGCGACATATGTAGACACACGGGAATAGACAAACACGAACAGAAACATGCAGATACATACTTGGACATGTAAACACACATAGACTCATCGAGTTATACAGGGTATATGCAAATAGACCTATCGGCCCATAGAGTCCATGTTGGCAATAATTCCAAATTAAACGAGTCGCATCTGCTTGCGCTTGGTCTAGATTTGTCCAAACATTCGCTTATTCTTGTACTTAATCAAATGCATTTTAAATGCTGTAACGTTACCCACAAACCATCACTTCCTCAGGAAGTTCACTCCCTACGCGAACCACATGCTGTGTAAAAAAAAACCTCATGAGTCCTGATCAGGTGGACCCAAGAATTCTTTCGGAAGCTAAGGAAGTGATTGCTGGGCCCCTTGCTGAAAGGTTTTTAACATAAATTGCCACAGTTGAATGCTGGAATTCATGAGTTCAATTAAAGTTGTGCTAATAAACAAAATGGAAAGGAAGAGCGAGGGAACGATAGATTGGTGAACCTGATATCAGTGGTAGGCATGTTGTTGGACGGAATCATGAGGTACAGGATTTACATGTATTTGGAAAGATACATTAGGGATAGGCAAATGTGACGACTGTAAATGCTGGAGATGAGAGTCTAGATCAGAATGGTGCTGGAAAAGCACAGCAGGTCAGGCAGCATCTGAGGACCAGGAAAATAGATGTTTTGGGCAAAAGCGCTTTATCAGGATGGGCAAATTGGGTTGTGCCTGGAAAAAAAAATGTCTCATTAACTTGATTATTTTGGTTGAGAAATAATGGAGAGGATTAATGAAGGCTGAACGCCGGATGTCGGATCTATATAGACTTCAGTTAGGCATTCGACAAGGTTCCACATGGGAGACTGGTTAACAAGGTTAGGTCACATGGAATACAGGAGGAATTAGCCAGTTGGATACAGAACTGGCTTAAAAGTAGTGGACAGTGGGTTGTGGTGAAGAGTTGTTTTTCAGACTGGAGGCCTGTGACCAGTGGAGTGCCACAAGGATCGGTGCTGGTTCTGTTACTTTTCATCATATATATAAATGATTTGGATATGAACATAGGGTGGTATATTTCGTAAGTCTGCAGATGACACCAAAATTGGAGGTATAATAGCCAACGAATAAGGTTGCTTCAGATTCCGACGGGATCTTGATCAGACGGGCCAATGGACCGAGGAGTGGCAGACAGAGTTTAACTTCAATGAATGTCAGATGCTGCAAATGGGAAAGGCAAATCAGGGCAGGATTTAATACACTTAATGGTAAAGTAATGGGGAGTGTTGCTGAACAAAGTGACCTCAGAGTACAAGTTTATAGTTCCTTGAAAGTGGATTTGCAGGGAGATAGAATAGTGAAGAAAGTATTTGGTATGATATTGGTCAGTGCATTGTGTATAAGAGTTATTAGACTTGATTACGTATGTACAGTAGATTGGTTAGACCACTTTTAGAATACTGTATGCAATTCTAATTTCCCTGCTGTGGAAGGATGTCATGAAACTTGAAAGGGCTCAGAAAAAGTTTACAACGATGTTGCCAGGATTGGAGGTTTTGAGCTACAGGGAGAGGCTGAATAGGCTGAGGCTGATTTCCCTGGAGCATCAGAGGATGACTGCTGACGTTAGAGGTTATTAAAATCATGGGTGCAATGGTTAGAGTGAATAGCCAAGGCCTTTTCCCAAGGGTAATGCAGTCGAAAACTAGTTGGCAAATATTTAAGGTGGGATGGGAATAACATAAAAGTTATCCAATGGGCAAAATCCTCATGTAGAGGGTCGTTGTGTGTATACGAGTGCCAGAGGAAGGTGTGGAGGCTGGCACAGTTACAACATTTAAAAGGCATCTGGATGGGCAGATGAATGGGAAGGTTTCAGATGGAAATGGGCAAAATGCTGGAAAATGGGAGGAGATTAATTTTGGCTATCTGGTCTGCATGGACGCGTTGGACCAAAGGGTCTGTTTCCATGCTATACAGCTCTATGACGCTATGTCTTTTTAGAAACGTGCTCCACTTATCTTAAAACAATCTCCTACTCGAGGGAAAAGACACCTACCATTATCGATACCCCTCATGATATTATAAACCTCTATAAGGTTACCTCTCAGTCTTCTATGCTCAAGTCGATAATGTCCGAGTCTATCAAGCCTGTCCTTATAACTCAAACACTCCATTCCCAGCAACATCCTGATAAATCTCATCTGAACTCTCCCGATCTTGATCATATCCTTCATATAACAGGACGACCAGAACTGTACACAGTCCTCCAGGACATGCCTCACGAATGTCCTATGCAACCTGAACATACCGTCCAAATTCCTGTACTCAAAGGACTGTCCACTCCTATTTGCCATGTATATAAATTATTTGGATATGAACATAGGAGATATAGTTGGTAAATTTGCAAGTGACACCAACATTGTAGGTGTAGTGGCCAATGAACAAGGTTACCTCAGATTAAAATGGGATCTTGATCAGATGGGCCAATGGAGATGGGCCAATTGGCAGATGGAGATATATTTAGATAAATGAGAGGTGCTGCATTTTGGAAAAGCAAATCAGAGCAGGACACATACACTTCATGGTAAAGTCCCGGGGAATGTTGCTGAACAAAGAGACCATGGAGTACGGGTTCATAGTTCCTTGAAAGTAGAGTCACAGGTAGATAGGACATTGAAGGTGTTTGGCATGTTTTCCTTTATTGCACTGAGTACAAGATTTGGGAGGTCGTGTGGCTGTAAAGGGCATTGGTTAGGCCATTTTTGGAATATTGTGTGCAATTCTGGTCTCATTCCTATTGGAAAGATGTAGTGAAACTTGGAGGGGTTCAGAACATATTTACAACGATGTTGTCAGAGCTGGTGGATTTGAGCTGTAGGGAGAGCCTAAATAGGCTGGAGCTGTTTTCTCTGAATCATCGGAGGCTGAGGGGTGAATTACAGAGTTTCATAAAATCATGAGAGGCATGCATATGGTAAATAGACAATGTATTTTCCCTGAGTTTGGCGAGTCCAAAACTAGACGGCATAGGTTTAGGGTGAGAGGGGAAAGATTTAAAAGGAACCTCAGGGGCAATTTTGTTTGCACTGAGGGTGGTGCACGTATGGAATTAGTTGCCAGAGGAAGTAGGGGAGGCTGGTCAAATTAAATTATAGTATTTAAAAGACGTTCAGATGAGGATATGAATAGGAAGGGTTCAGAGGGATATGGGCAACGTGTTGGCAAATTTAACGAGATTAGGTTAAGATATCTGGTTGACATGGACGAGTTAGACCAGAGGGTCTGTTTCCGTGCAGTCCCTCTCTATGACTCTATGTCTCTATTATGATGGCCAGCAAGCGAAACACCTTCATAACCACCCTGACTACACATGATGAAAACTTCAAAGAATTATGTCTGAAAGCTTACGTCGTCCTGTTCTACACCACTACCATTGGCTCAACGTTTCATTGCATATGTTTATTTGTTTTACCAAAGTACAATACCTTGCATTTATCAACGTTAAACTCCATCTGCCATTCTTTAGCCCAGTGAGTGATAGTACTGGAGAAGAAAGGATGGAAAGTAATCAGCTGTCTTGTATCATTTAATGGTTTTAGGAAGAGAACAGTCACACATTAGAGGTGGGAAACAGTGATCGGTGTTTGAGGTCAGAAAGTATGCGCTTTCTTTGTCTCTGATGTTCAGTATTGATATCTATTCAAGATCCTTCACAGTGCAGTGTGTGTCTGCAGGATTTCATTCCCTCATATTGCAGACTACAGACAATAGCCATTTAAGCTGGAAATAATAGCCAAGTATTTAAAGATGTTCATAGTTTATAGAGAAATAGATTTCATTGAATCTATACCGATCTGAAAGCTGTCACTTAAAATTAAAAATTTGGGCATGGTTTAGGACTTGTGTAGTCGGTAGTGTCCCTGCCTCTGATGCAGACCTCTGGATTCTATTTCAATTCCTGAACTTGGCTGAACGTGTCCCTGGCTCGAGACCAGACAGTCTGGATTCAGGTGCAGAGGTGTGTTACAGCATGTCAGAACAGGCTGATGAACAAACACACAGGAGAATAATGTGGGAAGTTTAGGGGCTAGTGTGGAGTGGTAGTAGAGTCCCTACCTCTGGCCACAAAGCTCTAAGTTCAAAGCCTACTAGAGGTGTTTTATAAAATGTTTGAACACGTTGACTAAAATGAGTTTAGTATTGTGATTTGATCGAGGTGGAAGAGGTTTCACTATTGAATTTCAGAATTTAAGCCCCGGATGACTGAAAGCACAGGCCTTCAGTTGGAGTCACATTTGGACCTTCTAGAAATTTATAAATTCATGAAGGGCATGGATAGGGTGAGTAGTGAAAGTCTTTTTCCCCACGTTTGGAAGTCCAAAATTAGAAGGCATAGATTTAATGTGAGAGGGGAAAAGATTTTAAAGGGAGCTCAAGGGCAACTTTTTTACTCAGAAATTGGAGCGTGTATATGATGTACTGCCGGAGGAAGTGGTGGAGGTTGGTATAATTACAACATTTAAACGGCACCCAGATGGGTATATTAATAGGAAGGATTTACAAGGATATGGGCAAGTTGCTGGTAAATAGATCTGATTCCCTACAGTGTAGAAACAGGCCCTTTTGCCCAACAAGTCCACACCAACCCTCTGAAGAGTTACCCACCCAGAACCATCTATCCACATTTACCCCTTACTTATTCACCTAACACTATGTGCAATTTAGCGTGGCCAAATCACCAAATCTGCGCATCTTTGGACTGTGGGAAGAAACCAACGCAGACACAGGGAGAATGTGCAGTCTCCACACAGTCAGTCACCTTGTACTATGAGGCAGCAGTGCTAACCACTGAGCCATCGCTCGACCCAAATAGGGCACGATTAGTTTAGGAAACAGTTTGGAGTTCAGCGGTGTGGTCAGGCTCTCTCTCTCTCTCTCTCTCTCTCTCTCTATCTCTCTCTCTCTCTTTTTCTCTCCTTCTGCCCTTCTAAATTCAACCGGTAAGAATATGTCCCATTTTTTAGTTTTTAAGGGAGGTTTGCTTATTGGGACTGTTGTGTACATTCAGAACAGCTAATTATGTTTAGTTTGAATAGACTGACTTCTGTAGGGGTTCTTTATTCTGTTCTTTTTGTTTCATTGTGTAATTTTGTAAATTTTTTTTTGTCCATTTGCAAAACCTGATAGTCAACATAGCTAGGTTACTCCGGGTAATTTTCACTGTGCACTTACTGAAACAATTTGCAAATTTATGGTCTCCACTGCCTACTTAAGAATGTTTTGAATGAGCTGACGTAGTCCATAACAACAGGCCCCCAGTCTGAAAAACAACCATCCTCAATAATGCTGTCTCCTGCTATTAGGCAAACACACACACACACACAAGTACATTACCCACACTCGCACACACACAGAAACAAATACATACACATACACAGAGACACACACAGGTAGACAGAAACACACACAGACTCACGCACACACTCAAACACATGCACAGAGACACGCATATGCACACAGACACAAATACACAGATACACACACAAAGACACGCCCACAGAGTCACACAGCCATATGCACACGCACAGACACACACAGAGACAACACATGCACACAGACACACGTGGACACACAAAGAGAGACACACAGGGGCATATATATATATGTGTGTGTATATATATATACACACACACACACACACACACACACACGGACACGGACACATTAGCGACTTTAGGATATAACGAGATAAGTTATGCTTAAAGATGGGATCAAGGCTTGTTGTGAAAAGGCAGGAGAATTGGCTTGAAAAACATGACAGCCATGATCAATCGCTCAGTAGACTGCATGGGCTAAATTGCCTTTTTTTCTGGTCTAATATTTTACAGTCTATGGTACATGCATTTGTCTGTGTTTGTACTTATATTTGTACGTGCATGTGTCTGTGTGTGTGTCCGTGTTTTTGTGTCTGTGTTTTTGTGTGTTTCAGTGTGTCTGTGTGTACATGTCTGTGTGCGTGTTTGAGTGTGTCTGTGTATATGTCTGTGTATGTATTTCAGTGTGTCTGTGTGTGCTTACCTGTGTATGTATCTCTGTGTGTGTCTGTGTATGTTTGTGCTCCTCAGAATTTTTAGAGATGGAACTATCAATGTACATTTTTGTAATTTCTATTCTGTTTGACATTCACCTTTCCATCATACTTTGAGGAACTTTATTTTCGTCATGAACTTGTGATTTTAACAAATGAAAGAAATCAACCTGACCTCTTCCGAGGATGCCCCTGACCCAGTATGAGACCTAGATCATTGACCATATCCTTAGCCTGGTTGCACCGATAATTTGCTGTGACCAATGGAGGAGCGGCAGTAGAAAAGAAAACAGTTACCCAACAACACAAGGAACTCTGGCGCAGTGAGACTGACATCAGTGTTTGGTGAGTTGTTGGACGGGATTCTGAGGAATAGCCAACTGCATGCATTTTCAAAGGCAAGGATTGATTGGGGATAGTCACCGCGGCTTATTGCATGAGAAATCGTGTCGCACTAATTTGACTGAGTTTGTTAAAGAGGTGACAAAGCAGATTAATGAAGGCACTTGTTGTCGGTGGTTTCCATACAGACTGGAACAAGTTGTTCGACAAGATTCTGCATATTAGGCAAGTTAGTAAGGTTAGGTCACATGGGAACCAGCGCACCCAAGCCAATTGAATATAAAATTATATTGAAGGGAGGAGACAGAGGTGGTAGAGATTGCTTTTCAGAGTGGAGGCCTGTTTGAAGGTACGAGGGGAAATATCTTAGACGGAACTTAGAAGCAATGTTTTCAAACAGAGGCAGGTGTCCATATGGAATTATCTCCCAGAGGAAGTGGTGGAATCTGGCATCTTGATGGGTATCTGAATAAGGAGGTTTAGAGGAATATGAGCAAAATGCTGTCAAATCAGACTCTATCATAATGGCAAGTCTGGCCAGCATTACACATTTGCATGCTATATGACTCTATAAGATGGATGAGCAGAAATTCTAAACAAGCATTTCAAGTGGAAATTCTCTTCCCCAACGTTTGCGATGTCTATTTGCTTATATTTATTCAACACTGAGTTAGTTAAATATTGGACAGAGAAGTGCGTCATCGATAATGACACACAGAGACGAAAGTGGAGCTGAGACCACAACCTGATCAGCCACAATCTTAGTCCCTGGTAGAGAATGCTCAAAGTGTCTGATGACCCACTTCTGCTCCTCAGTTGCATGTTTCTGTGTTCCATTCAGCCCATCAAACCTGCTAGGCAGGAGCATTTAGAGGCTACTTACTCCTATCACCTGGTGCACAGACACAGAGGAGACCATTCAGCCCATCAAAACTGTCAAACACAGTTTGAGCTAGATTGGAAAATGTAATTAGAAAACCCAGGATGGGGTGTGAAAGAGGCTCCTCATCACTCCTAACCGAACTTCTCCTTTCTGCAATTTGTGCTTCATTTGTTGGTCAAATTGTAGACCCAGTTTCACTGTGAATACAGCCCCATTCTTCAACCAGAGGTGCTCCAGAAAATCTGGCAATATTCAGTAACAGAACTTCCAGGAAAATAATAGCCTCTACTTTCCAAAAACAGAACGTGAAAACATCACAAACAGGAGTATGTCATTCATCCACACCATCCACACACACCGACAACCCCCACCATCCCCACACCCGCAAACCTGCCTTGCCCCACAATAATATCATAGGGTCTGAAATCCTCTTTCATGTCCAATTCTTCACAGCTATCAACTCTCTGGCTGGTAATAAAGAGCTCCCTGCCCTCACACGGCAACCTGTTGATATGAGCAAAAAATGTGAACACAAGGGCCCAGGGAAGAGTGTCTGGCCCTGACATCGGGGCGGCATGGTGGCACAGTGGTTAGCGCTGCTGCCTCACAGCGCCAGGGACCCGGGTTCAATTCCTGCCTCGGGCGACTGTCTGTGTGGAGTTTGCACATTCTCCACGTATCTGCGTGGGTTTCCTCCGGGTGCTCCGGTTTCCTCCCACAGTCCAAAAATGTGCAGGTCAGGTGAATTGGCCATGCTAAATTGCCCATAGTGTTAGGTGGATTAGTCAGGGGTAAATAGAGGGGGATATGGGTTTCTTGTCGGTGTGGACTTGTTGGGCCGAAGGGCCTGTTTCCACGCTGTAGGTAATCTAATCAAGGCAGTATTTAACTGAGGTCGATCTCAAGGAGTCTGAGCAGAATTTTACTTAATGGCAATGAGTTGTAAACTTCCCTGGTTAGAGAGATTTGAAGCATAACGCACAATGATTGTGCTTTTTGTACATAAATCCATGCAGTCCTGGACATGTCTGCAAAAGATCCTCAAGGACGCTTCCTCAGCACAAATATCTTCAACTGTTTCAAAAATGTCTTGTCCACACCATAAGATTACAAAGGGTGTGTGTGTTGTGGGGGGGGGGGGGGGGTGAAATGGTTACAGAAAATCATGCAATATTCAGAAAAAAAGACTCCTTCAGCTCCTGAACCAGTCTGTGTCCATGTGCAGCAAGACCTGGACAACATTCAGGTTTGTTCTGTTGAAGTGTTGGTAACATTCATGTAACTGTACTGCTGGACACTGCACATTTCCACCGTTAAAAGGAGGACCTCATTCAGCCCCTGCCGCTATTTTCACAGGAATATGAGGAAGTCACTCAGCTCAATGAAATGATTGGAGAAGAGTAGAGATAGCCCATTTAGTGTCTCCAACCAATTACACAGGATGGGAAGGAGTCACGTGTTTCGGACCATAACAGAGCCCCTCAAAATAGTTGAAGGCGGTGGTCTAGACTCTGATGATTTCTTATTTTAAAGGAAACGTAAAGTGTCTGTTCCAAATGCAATGTGACTGGTTAAACTACAAGTCGTTAAGAAAAACACAACACAGGAAAATAATCCAGTATTCAGAAAAATAAGTCTTTTGGAAATCTTATCACTATGATAGATAGAGCAACCATTATTAATTAAGAGTTCTGATACAGTAATATCCCATAAACACATATTTGGCAAAAAGGAAAGTTCAGACACAGATTCTCAGATGCAGTTCTCCAGTCGAGGATGGAGAAAAAAAATCAGGTGAAAATTCAGACAGAGTTGCAGCCAGGAGACTTTTACTGAAGCTTCCAACTCCGCTGAGCCTCCAAGAGCTTCTGAAGTTACTGAGAAGCCAAAACCCTTCCTGTAATGTGGCTCCCAGAACTGCACACAGTATTCTATCTATGGCCTAACAAATGGCCTGTTTGTCTCATAGTATTTCACCTCAATGAATAAACTCTGCGCCTACAGTCCGTGTGTTTTCTTAACTAGCTATTTCACTGTCCAGTCACATTCAGGGACATGTGGAGAAACACTCTCTGAGCTTCCTAGTGTGCTGCCATTCCTTGAGTACTCCCCTGTGTTATTCCTTCTTCCACACTGCATCACCTCATATTTATCATTTTGCATTTCATCTGTCATTGATCTGGCCATCTGACCATTCCATCTGTCTCTTCCTGTAAAATAAGGCCTTCTTTCTCACTGCCAACTACCCGGCCAATCTTTGCATCAAACACAAAATTACTTATTACACTCGTCCTCCCACCCCCCACTCTCCCCTCAATATTCACATCTACATCATTTAGGAATACACAAATAATAAGATACACTGCACTGCTCGCTGCTCACCACCAGACACTGGTCTAACTCAACCGCCTTTCAAGTAACTTCGAAACATATAGCTGTTCTCTAGTCCTCTGGAATCTCCTTTGTGGTCAGATTCGACATAAACATTTACGTCAGATAATTTCCTCTTTTGTCTCCAACAGCATCGTGAGATACAACTCATCTGTACTTTACATCATCCAGAACCATCAATCCCAACTTGCATCTTATATCAATCTGTTCGAGAGCTTCCCGATGCATCTTCTTGAATTCTGTATCTGCCTCCTTCTTCTACCAAGTAAAACAGATGTGAAGCTCTCGTGTCACAATCTATCAATGTTCACCAGCTTCACACACAGATAGCCCGCTTGGTTTCGAAATGGGTCCTTATTGTTCCCTGGTTATTCTGTTCTGGTTGATGTTTTTGTAAAATATCTTGGGATTCCCCGAATCTTACCTGATGCACTTCGCCATGTCCCTGTATTAGTCAGTCTGCTGCGCGTGAATTTTCTAAGATCCGCTGAGATCACCTCTCATTCTTTGAAACAGAACAGATCACAGGTATAATCTCATCTGCACTGCATGCAGCCCGTGCAGAACGCCTTTACTTCGATATTCCAATTGCCTTATAATGAAGGCCAACTTCACTTTTACCTTTCCATTTCCAAATGTCCCTCCTGAAATACTTTGGTTTAATTTTATTTACTATTCACGTTCTGAACTCTTAAACATCCAGCTGAACATCCAACGATATTACATCCAATGGTTCTCAATTGTCTCCATCTACAAGAAACATCTTCAAACCACTGTTTGTTAACACTGATTATTCGGGGGAGATCCATGATTGCAGCAATCCAGGAGACTGCCCTGCTGAGATCTGCACCAGAACCCAGACAAAGTCTGCGTTCATCCTCTATTTCTCCCTACTGTCGTAAACATCTGTCATTTTTGACCCACAGCATTGCTCTCTGCCATTTTAAGTGAGTAAGGAAAATGATTAAGGGAAAATGACCACGAGGATCACAACCAGCAGGATACGCCTGCATCTGTGATGTCGGCCTCCGCGAGCACACCAGGGAACTTATTTGTGGAGCAGATTCTGGATTCGGAGTGCAGGAGCCTGAGAGAGAAGATTGATTCAGCAATGGAGGAGACCTGAACCATGCGGGAACTGATCTCAGCCAAGCTGCAGAAGCATGACCAGGAGATCCAGCGTCTCAGGCCACACGTCGGGGAGGTGGAAGGGCAGACGGCGGCTTCGGAAACTATGGCAGAATCCTCAGCTTGTCGGGTCCAAGGCCGGGAATGTTAGATACAGGCCTTAGTAGAGCAGGTCGAGGACCTCGAAAATCGGAGCCGTCAGAAGAACATCAGCTTGGTCGCGCAGCTGGAATGAGAAAAGAAAGCCAGCTCGTCAGCTTCTTGGAGCAATAGCTCACACAGTTTTTGAAGCTGGAAGTCAGAGCAGACTGGGTGCGGGTTGAGTGGGCCCAATGGGTCGCAGTGTACAGGCCCGGATTGGACCAGTGCACTGCCCGGTCCTTGTGCAACTCCAGCCCGATCGAGAAAAATAGGTGCTGGAAGCTTCTCGAGTTCTGCGGAAGTTTCCATAGGTTCTAATCTACAATGGATCACAAATTATGTTTTTCCAAGACCTTTCTACGGCTGTGATCCGCAAGAGGTAAGCCTTTAATAAGGCAAAAAGGACTCTGAGGGATGTGAATATTCTGTACTTGGTACGATATCAGCCATGGAGGGTCTGTGTTTAATTTTGACTCAAGAGAAAACGAAAAGGATTTCCTGTAAACATTAAAATAGACTGGCTGGTTCAAATAATATGGGCAAATGTGTTCCCTTTGTTTTC
Source organism: Hemiscyllium ocellatum (assembly GCF_020745735.1). Lineage (NCBI taxonomy): Eukaryota > Metazoa > Chordata > Chondrichthyes > Orectolobiformes > Hemiscylliidae > Hemiscyllium > Hemiscyllium ocellatum. Next base: position 183,674 of record NW_026869218.1, on the reverse strand, counting down.
TCTGGGGTTTGCCTGGTTTACCTCGGTACGGGTTTTTTTAGTATGTGGAGGTCCCAATTTTCCCTTTTCTCACTCCTCCTTTCTTCCTCCTCTCCCATTAAACTTTGTTTTTTCTATATTTGCTTTTCATTTCTCTTTCTTAGTACGGAATAGGAAAGGGGGTTGGGGGAGGTGGAGTGGTTACATTTTGTTTCACCAGGACTGCCTCGGGTGAAGGTATGGATGGGGTGGGGTTGAATGACCACTTTTAATTTTCTTGTCGTAAAACCCGTGTAACGGTCTTTAACTTTGTTTTGTCCAGGTTGGGAGTGGTTTCAGCTAGGAGGAGCCATGGTGGATTAATGGGTTGTATGAGCATCCCCTGTGGGCAAGGGGGAAGTCTCTCCATACTTGTGTTTTATTTTGGTTCATGGTAGAAGTAGTTGTTAGAAGTTTTGATTTGGTTGTTTTTGCAGTTATATTTTCCCGTTGATATGAACTGTTTACAGCTATCACTCTGTGTGCTATAAATGGGGTTCTTCTCCCAGTGGGTCATGGGTTGCTTTGGATGGTTATGGCTAACCGTTCGTTTAAATGGTGCACCTGGAATGATAAAGGGGGGCATTCACGATTAAGAGAAAAATGTAGAAAAAAAGAAAATGGTTGATGTAACCTTGCTGCAAGAAACACATCTAATCGATAAGAAGCACTGAAAGTTACAACAGGGAAGGTTCAGCCGGGTGTTTTCTCATCCTTTAATACAACAAGTAGAGTGGCTATACTCATTCATAAGAACCTTCCACTTCTGCTGTTTGACCAAATTAAGAGTGAATGTTGGTGGTCTCTGATCCTTAAAGTTTTAATACATGGGGAGGAATACTGGATCTTGAGTAATATTGCCCCTAGCACACCCCCTCAAATTTCAAATAGAAGCACTCACCAGGTTGATGATCCTTGGGGCACGTCATACAATTAAGGGGAGACTTTAACTGACGTATGGACCCCAAGGTGGCGCGGGTATTTCCCGGCCGCCCAGGCAGCTAGTGGACCTGAACAGGTAGCTGGGTTGGTCAATGTGTGAGATGTCTTCACCCTGAAGATAGGGACTTCACCTTTTTATCTAACCCACATAAATGCTATACTAGGACTGACATGTTCTTTGCCCCATTGGTCTTTTTACATTCGGTGCTGTCCTGTAGAATTGGGAACATAGCCATTTCTGATCATTTGGCAGTGTACATGGAGGGCAAGGATGGTGGTGATGGGACAGGCTCATGGCACTGGCACCTTCTGAAGGATAGCAAATTCATTGAGTATTTTTCGGGGGAATTTAATTTTTTTTGGGACATTAACTTGTGTACGGCCAGTAATCCGACGGTGATCTGCAAGACTGCCAAGGCCTATACAAGGGATGTGATTATTTCTTACTCGGCGACTCAGAAGCGGCAGATGGGAGAGCAGCAGCATATGCTTGAGGCTCGGCTGAAGAGAGCTGAGACACCTTATTTTGTCAGACCGTCTGTAACTTAATTGCAGCAGATTACAGCCCTCCAGTTTGCTCCGAATGCTGCACTCGCCCAGACAGCAAAGAGAGAGATTTCCTTTGCAAAACAGATGGTCACCAGGTAGATATTAGGTGTACTTGGCCAGAAAGAAGATTGCTGCTATTATCACCCGCAATTCCAAAGATGTTTAAGCTCTGACGACTGCAGCGAATGTTGTAAAGAATAAGCTCCAGGCCCACATCAAATGGAAATTGTGCAGGGCAAGGCGCCAAAAGCTCGTCCAAGGTTAATGATTTCCAAGCCTTATGAATAATACATGCAGAGGGGCGGGGTATAAAAGCAGAATTCAGCTCCATGCCCCTAATAAAATTTGTGGCTCCCTCACAAAAGATCACAACTGATTCACACTGTAAATTCACCAAAATAGGAAAAACAAGAGACTGGAATTCCCAATTCTGCAACAACATCGGTAGAACAGGAAGAAAATCAAGGTTTGTTTCTGAAATTAATAAATGATGATGATAAGAATGTGGGAGATGGTGGGGATATTGAACGATGATAAACCATGTTGTAGATGACACAATGATTAACCGGGTGGATCACAGTGAGCAGGAACGTGTTAGGGTACAGGAGGGTACAAACGGTTGGTAAGATGGCCAGATCAATGGCTGATAAAAGGTAACACTGAAATATGTGAGATGCTGCTCTTTGGAAGATGGAACAAGACAAGAGAGAACTCAAACCATGAAGATAGGCTTGATTTGCTTTTGGAGCAGAGATGGGTGAGGGGTGAACCTGACAGAGGTGTATAAGAGCATGAGAGGTTTGGGCAGAATGAACAGACACCAGCTGTTCCCCTTAGTCAACTGGTCAAAAACAAGGGGACATACATTTGAAATGAAAGAGAAGATGCTAAGAGTGGATTTGTAGAATCTGTTTTGAACCCAGAAGATGATATGTGTCAAGAATGCATTGCCTGGGAGGATAGTTTAGGAACGTAACCGCACAAACTTAATAAAACACTTGAATCAACACTGGATGGTGCAGACTTAATGGGCTTTTACTTTATTACATGATCCCATGTGGTGGCAGCCATGAAACCTTTGATATATTGTGAAGCACGAGCCAATCGGACATTTTAATTTGTTCCATCAAACTGTGCTCAGTAAGTGGTGAGATTACAAACCAGCATCATCCCATGGAGTATCAGCACTTACTCAACCTAGGACAGCCCAGCCATCTCTGAAAACATTCAAGATAATTTACATGCTCAGTTCAAGCATCGTCCATCAAAAGCACTAACGTTATTCCAGTTGTTTGAACCATTATTTTAAGGAAAACAATCACATTAAAACAGATTTCCCTTCATTATTGCATAGACTTGTAATAATCCCATGCTCCTGATCTTTCTCCAAAACCATGAAACTTTCCTGAGTGCTTTTTTCCAGGGCTGTTTGAAAGTCACATGTGGAAAGATGTGCCTAATAACCTGAAAGGAGCAGTCTGCATGTTCATGGGAATCGTCTCATAATTTTTCAGGACCAAAAAAACAACAGAAATGTCGAAACTAGCATCAGGTGTAAGTCACCAATACAGCTCCGTCATGCAATAAGATCGTGGATGATCTGATTCTGACCTCAATTACACATTCCTCCTTTGCCCTTACAATGTTAGTGCGTCATTCTTAGTCAAGAATCTGCGTGCCTCTGTCTTAAGAATATTCAATGTCTTGTCCTTCCTTGCTATCTGGGAAGAGAGTTCGCAAATACACGGCACTTTGGGTGGATTAAAGCAACCAACATCTTCTTTATGGAGATATTCTTCCGTTTTATTGTCCATTCACTCCTGGTAATTTCTCGCACAAGCTGAAAAATTGTTTCAGAGTTCAAACGGAAGGAACTATTGCAATAATCTGGGGTTACCAAGATCACATGTTGTTCGCCTAAACTCCAGCAGATCAGGAGTCAGTCAGTTCAATATTTCCTACTGAAATACACATTCCTCACAGGAGTGAGTTGAATGAATCTTCTCTGAACTAATTTGCATGTCATTATGACCATCGCTCTCGCGATGTGGACTCGCCACTATCCTGCAAAACTGTGGAAAATCTTCCCTAATTTTGAACGTATTCTCTTTGGGCAAGCTTCTACATTTATCTTACCTCCTTCAAAACTTTATGTACACCTAAAGGTTTTATTTTGTAATCCAAGTGCCCGGTTCCTCTGTGCCTCAACCCAATCTCTCACTTAAAATAATACACTGCCTTTCAATTCGTCCCACCAACATCTTTGAGCGCACAGACAGTTTTTCTTACGATGCTCCACACAAAAATATTTGTCTGTACACTTGATCCACCTTAACCTATTTCTAGACTTATGTCCTCTTCATGCCTTGCTTTTCGAACAGTTTCAAATGTCTGCATTCTTCCCTGCTACAGACAGAATATTTGGCTTTATAAATAGATTGTGTCCAATGGAATTGACAATTTAATATTTTTAATCAATTGCTAAACTATGAATTTGTGACAATGCTCTAAGCTTTAATATTGCCATCACTTAGTTCCCAAAACTCAAAATAGGGACAGACGGTGTAGAACCTGTGTGTTTACAATTGAGGAACAGAAAAGGTGAAAAACCATAGTTGGAGTTATGTACAGGCCTACAAATCATAGTCAGGAGCTGGAGCGAAGGACACATCAGGAGATAGAAAAGATGTTTAGGAAATGCAAAGTTACAGTGATTGGGGGGATTTCAATGTGCAGGTAGACTGGCAAAATCAGGTTGGCAGTGGTTTGCAAGAAATGGAATTCGTGGAATGTCGATGAGATGGATTTTTGGAGCAGCTTATGGTGCAGGCAACGAGGGAACGGGCAATACTGGATTTACAGTTGCGCAATGAGGCAGACTTGATCAGGGAGCTTAAGGTAAAGAAAGCTTTATGATGCAGTGAGCATAATATCATTGAACCTGCTCTTCATTTTAATATGGTGAAGATAGAATCAGAGTTCACAATATTACTGCTGAATAAAAGCAACTACAAAGGCATGAAGGAGGAACTGGATTGAATTGACTGGGAGAGTAGGCCAGCAGGAAAGACAATGGAACAGTAATGGGGGGAGCTTCTGGGAGTAAGTCAGGAGACACAGAAGAGACTCATCCCAAGCTAAAAGAAGCATGGTATAGGGAGGATGAGGTAACAATGGCTGACATGGGAAATCAGGGTTAGCGTAAAAGCAAAAGAGACATCAGATAATATGTCAAATGTCAGTGGGAAACCAGAGGATTTGGAAGCTTGCAAATACTAATGCAGGGCAAAAAAAAATAAGAACTAGGAGGGAGAAGATTAAATATGAGGGTAAGCTAGGCAGTAGTATTAAAGAAGACTGGATGAGTTTCTTTAGATATATTAAGGGCAGAAGAGAGGCAGAAATGGACAATGGGACATAGAAAATGATGCTGGAGATATAGCAATGGTGAACAAATAATGGATGAGAAACTGAACAATTATTTCACATCAGTTTTTTCAATGAAAGACACGAATAGTGTCCCACAAATTCAAGATAGCATGGGGGCAGAGCTTATTTGGAGAAGTTGTTCGAAAAACTAAATGGGTGAATGAACTGGACCAGATGGGCAATATCGCAGAGTGCAAGGGAGATAGCTGAAGAAATAAATGTGACACCTGTAGTGAACTTTCATGAAGTTCTAGAATCAGGGAGAGGCTCAGAAGACGAGAAAGTTGATAATGTGGCATCCTCTTTAAAAAGGGAATAAGGCAAAAGGCAGAAAGTGACAGACAGTCATGTGGAAGAACCTGGAATCCATTCTGAAGGATGAGATTTCTGAATACTTGCCAAATGAATTGTAAAATTGGGTAAAGTTGATATGGTTTCATGAAGGGGAAGTCATGCCTCATAAATCTGTAAGAGTTATTTGAGGATGTAACAAGCAAGTGAGACAAAGGAAAGCCAGTGGATGTTATCCACTTAGACTTTAAGAAGGACTTTGACGAGGTGCCACACAGGAGGCTGCTGAGTACAATAAGGTCCCATTTTGTTAGCGGCAAGGTACTAGTGTGTGCAGAAGCTTAGCTGTCTGGCAGCAAGTATAGTGTGGGGATAAAAGGGTCCTTCTTGGGACAGCAGCTGATGACAACTGCTGTCCCACAAGGCTCAGAGTTGGGACCAAAACTTTTTTTGGTACAATAACGATCAATATTTAGGAACTGAGGGCATTCTGGGTAGGCTTTTAGATGAAATAAAGGTAGGTAGAGGGACAGGTAGCATTGAGGAGGCAGGGAGGCTACAGAAGGATTTAGATAGAATAGGAGAGTGGGAAAAAAAATGGCAGATGGAGTACATCTTGGGAAAGCATGAGGTGATGCACTTTGTGAGGAGGAAGAGAGGCATGAAATATTCCATAAGTGTAAAGAAAGTTCAGAAATCTGAAGTGCAAACAGAGTTGTGAGTTCTCGTACAGGATTGTCTCAAGTTAAATTTGCAGGTTGAGGGAATAGTTAGAAAGGTGTTCTATCTGCTGCACAGTGTGTTTAAAGTCTTCTATTCAGCAAAAGAACTGAGTCAACTCTTACAAACAATAATATTTGTTTATTGAATACAGTCAGTGTTAGTACAATACAGTTTACTATAAAGTAATGAAAAATACTGCAAAGTGTCTTATGCTTTTACTTAACTTTGGCTGATAGTGTACCACAACACTAGAACTTGGCCAGTCTCCACGTGGCAATGCCTTCATATTCTTCCAATGATCTTGGAGTTGTCTTCTTTCTCAGTGGTTATTCTCCAGTTACTACACTCTGTGGAGTTTTGAGGTGATTCTTATCCTTCCAAGTCTCCAAGCCCTTGGGAGGGTATGGAGGATTGCCGATGGAATGATCAGGTTCATTTACCCTCAAAGTTTGGGAGAAGATTTGTAGCTCGGGTGCTCGTTGTTGTGGTTCTGTTCACAGCGCTGGGAATTTGTGTTGTAGACGTTTCGCCCCCTGTCTAGGTGACATCCTCAGTGCTTGGGAGCCTCCTGTGAAGCGCTTCTGTGATCTTTCCTCCGGCGTTTGTAGTGGTTTTAAAATGCCGGAGGAAAGATACAGAAGCGCTTCACAGGAGGCTCCCGATCACTGAGGATGTCACCTAGACAGGGGACGAAACATCTGCAACACAAATTCCCAGTTGATTTGCCCTGATCAAGCAGACTCAACCAGGGGTTGGCATATTGATGGCCCAAGGGTGGCATTCCAATGTCCCATTAAAGTCCATCCTCAGGAGGGGTATTGCAGGGTCTGTACTGTAGCTGTCAGGATTGTTTGCAAACCGTCTGTAGGGAGCTGCAGCCTGTCTGGAATCTTCAGCATGTAGATTAGCACAGACAGTTTACTCAAGGCCAGCATGCTTTAATCACTGTTCATTTTTGTAACTCCATGATAAGTTTATTAATGTCCATCATACGTTTTCATTGTTTCAGGTAGCCTATCCGGTCAGAAAGACAAATAGAATGATGGCATATATTTTGAATGGACTTGAATATTAAAGCACGGATGGATTTCTGAGTCTTTAGAAGACTCTGATCGGGACACATTTCGAATATTTTATGGGAACATCATTTAAGATATATCTAGACAGATATATGAATGGGCAGTTAGCAGAGGGATACAGATCCTTGGAAAGTAGGCGGCAGGTTTAGATAGAAGATATGGATAGGTGCAGGCTTGGAGGGCTGAAGGGCCTGCTCCTGTAGTGGAATTTTCTTTGTTCTTCTTTCTTTGTTATTCATTCTAAAAATTGCAAGTTTTCAACTTACTGTATGCAACAACTTAATAACATAAAACATTTATTTATTTGACAGTGCATGTTAAATTATTGTCATTTCTAAATTAGTGTCATAGAAATGTACAGCATGGAAACAGATCCTTTGTTCCAACCTGTCCATGCCGACTAGATATCCCAACCCAATCCAGTCCCATCTGCCCGGACCCGGGCCATATCCCTCCAAACCCTTCCTATTCATATACCCATCCAGATGCCTTTTAAATGTTGCGATTGTACTCGCCTCCACCACTTTCTACAGCAGCTCATTCCATACACATAACACCCTCTGCATGAAAAAGGTGCTCCTTAGCTCTCTTTTATATCTTTCCCCTCTCACCCAAACGTATGCCTTCTACTTCTGGACGGCCCCACACCAGGGAGAAAACCTTGTCTGCTTACCCTATCCATGCCCTTCATTATTTTAATAACTGCAATACGATCACCCCTCAGCCTCCGATGCTCCACTGAAAAAAGCCCTAGCCTATTCAGGCTCTCCCTACATCTCAAATGCTCCAACCCTAGCAACATCATTGTACTTTTATAAGCCTTTCAAGTTTCACAACTTCCTTCTGATACGAAGGAGACCAGAATTGCATGAAATATTCCAAAAGTGGCCTAACTAACTTCCTATGGACCCACAATATGACTTTCCAACTCCTGTACTCAATACTCTGACCAATAAAGGAAAACTCATCAATCGTCTAATTCACTATTTAACCTATCTGCGACTCTACTTTCAAGGAACAATGAAACTGCACTCCAAGGTGTCTTTGTTCAGCATCACTTCCTTGCATCTTGCCATTAAGAGGAGAAAGCAAGCTAAGACTTGCTTTCCCAAAATGCAGCACCTCGGATTTATGTAAATTAAACTCCATCTGCCACTCCTAAGCCCATTGGTCCATCTGATCAAGATCCTGTTGCAAGCCGAGGTAATCTTCTTCGCTGTCCACTACACCTTCAATTTTGGTGTCATCTGCAAACTTACTAACTGTACCTCTTAAGCTCACATTCAAATCATGTATATAAATAACGAAAAGTAGTGGATTCAGCACTGATTCTTATGGTACTCCACTGGTCACATGCCTTCAGTCTAAAAAACAACCCTCCACCACCACCCTCTGCGTTCTACCTTTGAACCAGTTCTGTATCCAAATGGCTAGTTCTCCCTGTATTCCATGCGATCTTAGCTGGCTAACCAGTTGCCCATGGGGAACCTTATCGAACGTCTTACTGAAGTTGAAACAAATCACGTCCACTGCTCTGCCCTCATCAATCCTCTTTGTTACTTCTGTAAAAATCTCAGTCAAGTTTGTGAGACATGATTTTACACTCACAAAGCAATGTTGACTATCTCTAATGAGTCCTTGCCTTTCCAAATACATGTACATCCTGTCCCTCAGGGTTCCCTCCCAGAACCTGCTCACTACCGCTGTCAGGCTCACTGGTTATAGTTCCCTGCCTTGTCCTTACCGCCCTTCTTAAACAGTGGCAGCACATTCGCCAACCTGCAATCCTCTGGTACCTCATCTGTGACTATCGATGATACAAATATCTCAGTAACAGGCCCAGCAATCATTTCCCTGGATTCCCACAAAGGTCGCGGTACACCTGATCTGGTCCTGGGGACTTATCCACTTTTATGTGTTTCAAGACAACCAGCACATCTTCCTCTGTAATATAAATATTTGGAAGATGTCACCATTTATTTCCCTACATTCAGTATCTTCCATGTCATTTTCCACAGCAAACATTGATACAAAATGCTCATTTATTATGTTCCCTAGCTCCTGCGGCTGCACACAAATGCCTCGTTGCTGATCTTTGAGGGAACCCTATTCTCTCCCTATTTACTCTATTTTACATAATGTCTTACAAAAATCCTTTTGGGTTCTCCTTAATTCGATTTTCAAATGTTATCTCATGTCCCCTTTTTGCCCTCCTGACTTCCCTGTTAAGTATACTCATACTGCCTTTGTACTCTTCTAAGGATTCACTCGATCTACTCAGACAACATGTTCTTTTGCTGTACAAAACAAAACGTGCACTCTTTACTTTTGTATCATAAAACGTTGTTAGGTGGTTATATTTTAGTTCCATCAATAAATAATCAACTTAGCTGTTTTCGGAGACGACACAATTATTGTTCAGTTGAATAATTGTAGGTAATATTTCATCCTTGCCCAACTCACAAACATGGCAAACACATGATTATTGTTCAGGTCAATAAATGCACCACGTTGCAATCATGACTGACATTAAAAATGGATTCCAAAAGGCTTCCGTTCCGGCACAATGCTACTGGACCTCATAGCTACCTGTGGCACTCAGTGAGACACTGACCTGCTCCTGAATCTGTCCAGATAATTTCCAACCTGGGTCAGGGTAATCATTCAAACATTCCTTCAAAGTAAATCATTTGGATTCCACCTTGGGCAGAAGGAATCTAGCCAACAGGCTATCACTGTTCTCAGTGAAGTTACAAATACTGTCTAAATCAGATACCAATGATTGACCAGGAACTACGTCTTACAATGTCATCCCCAGTCAAATCCAGACCCAGAGAGCAGTTGTATGGACATGGAGTGTCAGAATCACATGGTGTTGCTTTTGGTGCTGGCATGTACCCCATACTCCACGCATCTGCTCCCTGGACCAGACACTTGGTGAAAATGTTCACAATTGAAAGTATATTGCAGCATCTTGTGTCTCAATGTGAATCCTCTGAAATTATATCCAATAAATGTACCTTCACATTCACCAGTATCAAAATAAATCTGTACATGCCTGTGGATGGCCAGATATTAATACATGGGTCACCCAACAGAATGTATCTGAAGAAACCAGGAGCTAACAGCAAATCAAAAATCAGTTTAATAATTGAACTTTGTGGATTTTGTCTGGTGTAGGTCACTGCAAATATTGTGCTGACACTCAGGTGAATGTAACCGTGCACACCATAACAGGAAGTCTTGGTCTAACGTCCCTCCTCAGCTTCCTGACCTCACAGACCTCACTCCCTCACACACCTCACTCCCTCACACTTTCACCAACTGATGAGAATCCACAAGCTGAATGAAACTTGGAATATAGAACAGTACAGTTCAGTAAGAGCCCTTCAGCCCTCAATGTTATGTCGGCCTTTTATCCTACTCTAAGATCAGACTATCGTACATAACCTTCAATGTACTAACTTCCATGTGCCTATCCAAGGGTCTTCTTAATTATCTCTAATGTATCTGGTTCTACTACCATCACTGGTGGTGCACTCTGCCCCCACCACTCTCTGTGTAAAGAACGTAACTCTGGCATCCCCCCGAAACATTCCTCCAATCACCTTAAAATTACGCCCCTTGTTGAAAAGACTCTGGCTATCCAATCTTTGTCACTGAACATCGTGTACACCTCTATCAAGTCAGCTGTCAATTTTTGTCGCTACAGGGAGAAAAGTCCTAGCTCCCTCAAACTTCCTTCCTAAGACATGTCCTCCGGAGCTGGTAGCATCCTGGTAAATCTCCTCTGCACAATCTCTGAGGCTTCCACGTGTTTCCTATAATGAAGCAACCAGAACTGTAGACAATATTCCAAGTGTGGTTGAGCCACAGCTTTATAGAGCTAAGCATTAACCTCGCCGCTCTGAAACTCAATACCCCTGATAATGAAAGCCAACAGACCATTACGTTCTTAACAACCCTATCAACTTGGTGGTAACTTTGTGAGATCTATTGACATGAACCCCAAGATACCTCTGTTCCTCCACATTGCTGAGAATTCTGCCTTTAAGCCTATATTCTGTATGCAAATGAAACCTTCCAAAATAAATCACTTCACACTTTTTAAGTTTGAACTCTATCTGCCACTTTTCAGCCCTGCTCTGCATCCTGCCAAAGTCCTGTTGCAAACTACAGCATCCCTCCAGACTATTCACAACTCCATCAACCTTCATGTCATTGACAAACTTACTAACCCACCATTGCACTTCCTCAGCAAAGTCATTTATAAAAGTCACAAAGTGCACAGGTCCCAGAGCCGATCCTGTGGAACACCATTGGTCACTGAGCTCCAGGTTGAATACTTTCCATCTGTTACCATCCTCTGCCTTCTATGGGCCAGCCACGCCTGCATCCAGACAGCCAAATTTCCCTGCTTCCAATGCCTCTTTACTTTCTAAATGTGCCTACAATGGGCCCTCTTATCAAATGCCTTTCCAAAATTCTTGTTCACCACATCTACTGGTCTACCTTCATCACTGTGTTTTTTTCACATCTTCAAAGAATTCAATAAGGTTTGCGAGGCATGACCTGCTCCTCAAAAAACCATGCTGACTATCTCTAATCAAACTATCGTTTTCTAAGTAATTGGAAATCCTGTCTCTCAGAATTGCCTCCAATACTTAGCCCATCACTAGTGTTAGACTGACTGTTCTATTATTCCCAGGGTTATTCCTATTGTCTTCCCTGAACAAGAGAATGACATTTGCCACTCTCCAATCATCTGCCACTACTCCAGTAGACAGCGAGGATGCAAAGATTATCACCAAAGGCATGACAATCTCTTGCATCATTTCCTGGAGTAACCTAGGATATACCCCATCTGACACAAGGGATTTTTCTATCCTTAAGTTTGTACTTCAATAAGTCTGTACTTCCCCTCAACTTGTCTACACCCTGTCCAACCAACTGATTGAATGCTTTCCAGTTCAGTGTTATGTACAGTGCTGCCTTCCTGACCAAGTATAGTTCCCAACGTCCTGTGAATCACGGAATCAAAGAAAAAGCAATGCACCAATCCCTTCCTGATAAAGAGCTCATGCCCGAACCGTCGACTCTCCTGCTCCTCAGATACTGCCTGATCTGCTGTGCTGTTCCACTACCACACTTTTCGACTCTGATCTCCATCAACTGCACTCCTCAGTTTCTCCATTACTGAGGGCTGTCCCCTCTGCACACTGAGGGTGGAATTAACCATCAGAAACTCATTGTATGTGGAGCTGACTGCTCAGTTCTGAGAAGCTGCACTTGATGAATACATTTTTCGACAAAAAGAAATTACAATTCAACAGTTATTCATTCAGTCCCAGAGTTACAATTTTGGTTCATGGTTTGGGCAGCCTGATAACAAATACTGAATGATTGAGGAACTCTGAGGCACAGAGTATTCCAGGTATTATATTCCAGCTTACGTTAATACTGGCAGTATTATCAGACAGACAGATGTGATAATGGCATGAGTTGACATGTGGAGGTGGAACATTTTTGCTATCACAGAGACGTGTTTGAGAGAGGTCAGGGCTAACAACTCAGTATTCTGTTGTATTGGAACTGTACGCAAGACAGGAGAGGGTCTTAGAGAGGAGGTGGTGCTGTATTATTAATTAAGGAACAGTTACTGCAGTGGGGAAGGATGATACCTTGGACATGTCTTGAAATGAGGCCTTGTGGATCGAGGTTAGGGTCCCAACGATGACAGACACACTGCTGGGGATATTTATAGAGCCCCAGAAAGATGGAAATGCAGGAACAAATATATAAGCAATTCACTGAGGTGTGTAAAAAACAATTCACTGATGTGTGAAGGAAAGCAAGTCTGAAGATGTTACAGGGATAGGAAAGCAAGGCTGGAGATATTACGGAGAGATAGGAAAGCAAGGCTGGTGAGGCAACAGAGTTAGGAATGAAAGGCTGGACATGTTACAGAGAGAGGAAAGCAAGGAAGGAAATGTTACAGAGAGAGAGTAAAGCAAGGCTGGAGATGTTACACTGATAGGAAAGCAAGGCCTGGAAGTGTAACAGAGACAGGAAAGTAAGACTGGATAAATAGTGTGGCCTGTACATGCTCGAATGGGTTAGTGAGATAATTTTGAACTCATTCACAGGATTTGGGGAAAGGTGAAGCAGCTGGAGTTTAGAGAGATAGGGAGGGGTGTTGGGGTTGGCGGAATTTACAGTGATAGATTGGGCTACAGTATGATATAAAGGTTGTAGTGATACGGAGGTTGCTGAGATACAGATGGATGTAGCGGCTGAATGAGATGACAGGGAAAGATACAGAGATACATATATATATTTTAAAATGGAATTGTGCAATGTAGAAATCTGTGGAATAGACAAGTCACTTGGAGGAACTGAAGGAGTGAGACCTTGGACTGTCCAATCACAAGAGTTATAGAGTGAGTGCCATACAGCATAGAAGAGGCCCTTCGATTGACAGTGACAAAAAATTAAAAGCCCTGCAGGCACTGGAAATCCCTCCTTCCTAACATCTGGGTGCTAGGGCGAAATGTGAGAGAGACGTCCTACAGACTCCTCAAGCAACAATGTGACATAACGAAGCCTCACGTGTCAGATCAAACACAGACACGGAAACCTCCTGCTGACGCCCTTCCCTCAGCTGGATCAGTGTCCCTCTACATTGAACACTTGGAGGATGCACTGACAGAGTGAATGAACTGGAGAACGTATACTGGGTGAGCTATTTCAAAATCACCAAGAGGTGCTCAGCAGCAGCATTCATGATCAAGATGGCCATGTTCAAAAGAACATAGCTGCGAGACTGGGTCTGCACCGGGTGGGGAGGGAACGACTGACAGGGAGAAACATACTTGACCTCATCTTCACCGCAGTTGCGGACACATTGATCGATGACCATATTGGGAATAATGACTACCGTACACAGTATTTCTGGAAACAAAGACCCATTGTGAATAGTATGCGTGTGTACACGCGTGAGCGCCCATGTTAGAGATACTATCACGATGCTAAACGGGACAGAGTTCAAAGAGATCTAGAACTCAGCACTGGTCTGTGTTAGGTGACATAGGTCATTACCAACAGCAGCAGAACAGTACTCCAGCACAATTTTCACTGTCACTGCCTGGCATATGGTCCATTTTACCCTGACCATCAGACCAGGGGATAAACCCTTGTTCAATGGAGAATACAGGAGGACCTGCCGCGGGCAGCCCCAGGTACACCTCACAATGAGGTGACATTACCAAACAGGCCCACTTACTCACCAAATAGCATAAACAGCTCGTGACAGACAGATCTAACCAACAAATCTGACCTAATCTCCACAATCCTGTCACATGCAGTCAGGTTGAATGGTGGTGTCAATCAAACAACTCACTAGAGGAGGAGGATCCCCACATATCACCTTCCTCAATGATGGAAGAGCCCGACACAACAATCGAAAAGCTAAGGCTGAAACGACCACAACAATGTTCAGACAGAAGTATCGATAGGATGATCTATTTTAGTCTCCTCCAGATGGCAGTCTTCAGCTAATTCGATTCACTGTGTGTGGTAATTTCAAACAACTGGAGGGATGGGGAATGCAAAGGATGTGGGCCCTGATAACATTCCATTCATGCTGTTCCTGCTGGGATACAGCACTGGCATCGACCTGTCAATGTGGGAAACTATCCGTGTGTGTCCTGTACACACACGGACAAACCAGACAATCAATGACTGCCCCATTGCTCTCATCTCTATTATTAATAAAGGGATGGAAGATGTCATCCACAGTGGTATCAAGCAGCACTTCCTCAGCACCAACCTGCTCACTGAATCTCAGTTTGAGTTCTCATTCCTTGGGCTCATTGGAGCCTTGGTTTAACGATGTACAACAAGTGACCATGCAGCTGAATTCTAGAGGTGAGGTGACAGTGACTGCACTTAACATCATCATAACTGCATTTGACCAAGTGTCGTATCCAGGATTAACGGCAAAACTGGAGAAAATAAGAATCATTTGCACTGGCTGGAGTTATACCTGGTACAAAGGAAGTTGGCTGGGGTTGGAGGAGAGCAGCCACTTCAGCTCCAGGACAGCTCCGCCGCAGTTCCCCAGGGGCGGGGTTTCTGGGTAAGCCTGGAGATCAGAAATGGAAAAGTAAGGCACCATACTCTTAGAGGATGAAAAGGCTGCTCTTTCGTTAGACAGAGACGACTGATGGTAGTTTAACTGGGCAGTCACCATGCCGCAAGTGAGGGAGAGATTGAGTAGCACAGCCCTTTTCAGTTACCGAAGAATTGAACCCATACTGTTCGCATTAATCTGCATTACAAATCAGATTGAGCTAACCAAGTCCTCGCTCAGCTCCTTGGGTTAGATACTGTAATATTATTCCATTCAGATATGTTGTTAGATACCTCTGGAGCAGGTGGAACTAGAAGCCAGCTTCCTAGCTCAGAGAAAGGGACAGCATCAGTGAGCTGTAGGAGTGCTCTCTGTCCTCGGCCCAATAATTTTCAGCTGCTTCATAAATGACTGTAAAATCACAAATGGGGATGTTTGCCAATGATTGGACAGTGTTCAACACCATTCGTGATTTACTCAGATACTGAAGCAGTCCTTGTCCAAATGTACCAGGACCTGGAACTATGCAGGTGTGTGCTTAACAATGACAATACCATTTCCATTACACATGTGCCAGACAACAATTACCTCTAACAATGGAAAATTGAATCACATCCTCTAACGTTCAATGCCACCACCATAACTGAACACACACCAAGCAATATCGCGGGGATTATCGTTAGCCTGAAAGGGACTGACCATATGATTTCAGTACCCATTCCTGTGAAGGGCTTATGCTAAAGCATTGACTCTCCTGTACCTCAGATGCTCCCTGACCTGGTTTGCTTTTCCAGCGCCACGTTTGGAAGCATATAAATTCATTGGCTACAAGAATGTGTCATGGGTTAGAGATTCTGCAGGAATAACTCACCTCAACATTTCCTAAAGCCTGTTCCCTATTGCTAAGACTCATGTTGAATGAGTGTATGATTAAATACTTCCATTAGCCTGTGTGAGTGCAACTCCACCCCTCATCCACTGACGCTCAGTAGCAGCAATACCTGCCATCTACACCGTGCTCTGCAGAAATTTACCAAGTCTCCTTACAACGTACCTCTGAACCCCCGACCATCAAGAAGGACAAGAGAAGCAGATACACGGGACCCCCACTATGTTCGCATTCTTTCCAAGCCATCCACCATCCTTACTGGAAAGTATATTGCCAGTGTCACTGTTTCAAGTTCCCTACCTATCAATAAATGCTGTCCCAATCACATTTCATGAATAGATTAAAATAAAACAAATTGTCTAGACCTGTTCAATGCTGGAAATTTTTTTTTGGGTTTTGTGAGCTCAGGCTGGTTTGTCCAGCCAGTACCTTGCTTGTTGTGAACAGCTGAAGGAATATGCTGTTTGAAACAATCTGTCAGTCTCAGAGGCATGGCCTATATACCGAGCATCACAGACACTGGCATTCTCATCCCACCTTGCTGAGTTCTGAGATAGAGAGAAGCAACTGAAAACGTACTCATATCTGACTGGGACATGTTTAAACACACAGTGATATTGTTGCCATGAAAATGATGATGAGTGGATATTAGCAGGGAGAAAGTGAGGACTGCAGATGCTGGAGATCAGAGTCAAAAAGTGTAGTTCTGACAAAAAAACTCAGACGTTCAGGCAGCATCTGAGGAGCAGGAGAATCGAGTATTAAGTAACAATATTAATACAAGGGAAAATAATTGTATATTTTCAAAGTCCTTGTACTTATTAATAGTTTGGTCTTGGGTGAGGCAATGCGACTCATCATTTCAATGCTACTTAATGTGAGTTTTCATCATATTGTTGTTATAACAGCGTACTGAATAAATGGGTGGATTTTGTGCTTATTGGACAATCTAAAAGTTGGTATTATGAAAGGATTTGGGACCTTCAGTAAAGAGACTTTACTTAATGGCTCTTAATGGTTAGAACAATGCTGCAAACATTTACACAGAGATTTCCAGCTTAAGTCACACACAAGGTCTTTGGGCTGGTATCATACTGGCCATCAGTGGAGCTGCACAATTCTGTTTGTATGCTGACATTGTGGGGCTAACATACACTGGATATTGTTTATGAGGGATTCAATGTAAGATGCCATGTGCTGCAGGAGCCTATCACCTTTATAACACCTTCATTCAGGATCAGGTACAAGGTGCAGAAATACATAGTTTAGTAGCCACACAAAAAGAGATATACTTGCAAGACATGGCTGTTTACAGGTCGTTGTTATAAATATTGAACTGCCTCTGGACCAGCATCATGTGCTAGTCCATTGACCAGTTTGCCCCACACACATCTCCCTGTTGTTCAGGTATGTCTCTAACCAGACAGGGAATGTGTGAGTAACTGCCCAGCTCCAGTTTGGAAGCTCTCTGGACAGGCTTTGGAGATGGCCAGTGTTTTGGAGGTCATGGTGAGGCCAGTAGCACTGTGTCTGAACTCAGGCTTTTTCACAAAATAATTTCCAACAGCTTTGCTGCCTGCAAGATGGTGTGTTCACTGATCTGAACATGAATCAGCTGTTTACCTCAGTCACTGAACTGTAATAGTTAGGTGTCCGCTCTGGTATTTCAATTATTGCTCACTTCAATAGTTCTCAACTGAAAAACAATGATGTTTGGTTTATTTTTAAAATTGTAAGAAATAAAGTGGTATTAACTCTTCATTGCAGAAAACGTAAAACTGACCTGTTGTACATTTCCCACAGATTAATCAAGCAGCAGTCAGATATTGTCTGGAAAGCAGGATTCTGTGAACAGGACTATATCCCGGGCAACATCACCATCCTCTCTGGTAGGTTCTGTCCCACTGACAGGACACAGCCAGGTAAAGAGGGACAGCGCCTTGGTATATAGTCAATATAGGCTGGCATGGTGGCTCAGTGGTTAGCACTGCTGCCTCATAGAACCAGAGTCCCAGCTTTGAGTCCAGGCTCAGGCAACTGCCTGTGTGGAGTTTGCACATGCTCCCTTTGTCTGCGTGGGTTTCCTCCCACAGTCCAAAGATGTGCAGCTCTGGTGAATTGGCCGTGGTACACTGGGCATAGTGTTCAGTGCATTAGTCAGAGAGGCGTGTGTTGCTCTTCGGAGGGTTGGTATAAATTGGTTGGGCCGAAGACCCAGTCCCCATACTGTATGGCAACCAATCTAATGATAGTGCTCAGCATTGATGCTGGATCCTGTGGCTGCTAGACTGCTCTGTGGCAGGTTATGGTGAAATCAATAAAAGGGAAACATATAATTGACCACATCGTCACCAATCTGCCTGCTGCAGATACACCTCCCTATTTCATATATCAGGAAGAATGGTCACTGCACAATGGGGAGCAAGGGCTACCTTCACATTTTGCAGACCCTCCTCGCCATGATATGTAGCCCCTTGAGTACTGAATGGGACAGACTTTAAACAGATTGAATAATTAATAGTGATACAGCCATGAGGTGAAGAAGGCCCGCAGCAGAATCATACTCTACTCATACAGTCTGCAAACTCACAGCCAGACATACCTCCCACTGTACAGTAATCATCAGATTAACATAGCTCCCACTGTACAGTAACCATCACGGCCTAACATACCTCCCACTGTACAGTAACCATAACGGCCCATCATATGTCCCACTCTAGAGGAGCCACCAAGAGCGGCATGGTGGCTCAGTGTTTACCACTGCTACCTCCCCACGCCACTGTCCTGGGTTTGGTTCCAGCCTTGGGCAACTGTCTGTGTAGAGTTTGCACATTCACCCCGTGTCTGCATGGATTTCCTCTCATTGGCTATACTAAATTTTTAAGTGTTTTAGTCAGAGGGAAATGGGTGTGGGTGGGTTACTCTTCGCAGGGTTGATGTGGACTGGTTAGGCCAAAGGGCCTGTTTCCACACTGTAAGGAATCTAATCTCCTCTGCAAGGTTCATGTCAGTAATATGATGGAATAATCAATTGTCTGAGTGAGTGCAGCTCCAACAGTACTCTAGTATGGACTTACTAGCAACAGGCAACACCGTTGTGTGGGGAAGATCATGTTCACAAACTTGATTGAGTGTTTTGAAGAAGTGACAAAATTGATTGAGGAGGGCATGGGGCTGGATGTTTGCCGTTTGGACCTTAGCAAGGCCTTTGATATGGTTCCTTATGGCTGGCTCATATAGAAGGTGAAGTGAAATGGGATCAGCGGTCAGTTAGTAAGATGGATAGAGAACTGCTTGGCCATGGAAGACAGAGTAGTGGTGGAACAGTGTTTCGGTGACTGGAGATCTGTACATAGATAGGCGGAGTTGCAGATTGTGAGGATGATTGCCAAGTAATACAGCAGGATACAGGTCAGCTGCAGACTTGGACAGAGAAAACACAGATGTAACTTTGTTTGGACAATTTTGACGAGATGCATTTTGGAAGGTCTAATGCAGGAGAGGAGTATAAAGTACATATCATTGCGAGG
Source organism: Hemiscyllium ocellatum (assembly GCF_020745735.1). Classification (NCBI taxonomy): domain Eukaryota; kingdom Metazoa; phylum Chordata; class Chondrichthyes; order Orectolobiformes; family Hemiscylliidae; genus Hemiscyllium; species Hemiscyllium ocellatum. The sequence continues at coordinate 164,093 of NW_026869218.1, read as the reverse complement.
AGGGTCTGCAATATATGAAGGTAGCCCTTGCTCCCCATTGTGCAGTGACCATTCTTCCTGATATATGAAATAGAGAGGTGTATCTGCATCAACATCCGAAGGGACCTTGGTGTACAGCTCCACAGTTCCCTGAAAGTGGTAACATGGGTGGATAGGGTGATCAAGAAGACTGATGGCAAACTTACAGACATGTATCAGAGCATGCAGTATGAAAATTAGCAGGTCATATTGCAGCTTTAGATAAAGTTAGTCCGAGTTACATTTAGAATATTGTGTGCAGTACTGGTTGCCACACGATGTTGAAGTGTTGGAGAGGGTATGGAAAAGGTTTACCAGCATGTTGCCTGGTTTGGAGGGTATTAGCCAGAAGGAGAAATTGAACACACATGAATTGTTTGCACCTGGGCATCATTGGCTATGGGGCTACCTGACAGATATTTACAAAATTATCAGAGGCATAGATAGAAGGACAGTTAGAGGCTTTTTTCCCCCAGAGTGTAAATATCAATTACTCAGGACTGTAGGTTTTAGGTTAAAGGGAGTAAGTTCATGAGATGTGAGAGGTCCATTTTTTTTTCTTGCTGTTCCAGACGGAATGTGAAAGTGCCTGGAATGCACTGATAGAGGGGAAGAAGCCAATATAGCAAGGTTTAAGCGGTATCTTGGCACAAGTATGAGTAAGTAGGGAATAGAATGACATTGAGGGTGTCGGAACAAAAACTTTTGTTTTAACGTTAGAAGTGTCAGTGCGGGATTGCTGGGCTGAAGGCCCTGTTCCTGTACTGGACTGCTCTTTAAGACAAGAATTGAGCACGAGAGTGGCGAGATGCTCACTGAATGATTACCGTCTGGGCTGCTCACTCCGTGTTTGTACACATTCAATGCTGCTGCAAGGACACTGTGCTCAGGGACACCCACCCAGCTCATGGGCTGTCTCTCTGGGCCACTCACTCCATGTTTCTGCACACTCACTTTGAACTGAGTTGAATGATCACAGAATTATTTCCTTGCCTTACCCTGCCTTTAGCAGAGTTACCCCTCAGCTAGAGCTACCAAGCTCACCCGTCTGCTGTGTTGTCTTGGTGTTTAGCACAGACACAAATCAAGGAAGCTTGATATCATTGTCCACCGTCAGTCAGAGTGCCCAGCACAGTGAGACAAGGGGAGTCTCAGATCCCAGTCCGGGAGATTGGACACGGTCAGTCAGCTTCTCGTGGTTGTTAGGGTCAGGATCCTTCCCCTGTGAGGGGGTGAGGAGTTGAATGTTAGGCTGCCCCATTTCCCTCTTTGTTCTTTGTGCCCTAGGATGGGATGGTTCCTTCCAGAATGTGAGAATTACCAAGAAGGATTAGGGATTTGGAAGTAGTTGGTACAGCTGTTACTGCTGGGACAGTTTGGGGAAAGGTGTCGAGGTGTTCTGAGTGAGTGAGTGGGCAGCACAGACACCAGGCAGAGTTGGGCAGAGAAGAGATTACAGAGAGACTGAGAGAAAGAGCTGCATTCACTGAAGGTGGGAGAACATGAGCCTTGGCGGGGGGTGGGTGCAGTAACAGAGAGAATGAGGGTGAAGTCACGAATTGCAGATGGTGGCCCTTACCCAGGTAGAGGGGAGAAGGTCACTGACCTCCTTCCTACACTGCTGGGTGTTCGCCCGACCAGAGGCTTGGCCACAAAGTGGGGTGCCACTTTTATCCCGTCTGCCATGTCCAGGCCAGTTTCGAATTCACAATGCAAGTGTAAAATGACATTTTAAAGATGGCTCCTGGAAACAGGGAGGCTGGTGCATTCTGGGATATCCAGGCAGAGGGCAGTTGTTATGACAAAGGGGAAAATCATCGCGTTAGTGTCAGATGAGAGGAAGACCATGTGGGCAGGGTGGGTAGTTAATGAAGCAGATTGGGGATGGTATCATGAGAAAATGCAATTCACCTTGTGGAGAGAAACCCTCCATGAAACTGGACTAAAATGGGACTTGAACAAATCATAAGATGATTTCGGCCTCTGTCAAAATAGGGATGAAATATTGGAAGCAACAGACTTGGAGTGGAGAATTATACAGGAGATTTGAATCCTCAAAAAGAAGTAAGACAATGTTCCAGAATGTTAAAAGGAGCCGGGGAAAATCCCCTACATTATACAATTCTCACTGGATGCAGGGATGATGCCGGAGGACAGGAGAATGGCTAATACTGCAACTTTGTTTAATGTGGACCAAGGGACTGACTGAATAGGTCGTGGCTGGAATTCGGAGACAGTGGATAAACGGTCACTGAGGAAGTCCCAGGGACTCCAGGACAGTCGGTCTGGATTTGGTCAAGGAAGATCGTGTGTAATTAATCTGACTGTGCCGGTTTGAGGCAGTAACTTGTAATTGCATGGGACTTGCTTGGATTTGACGAGAGATCCCATGGCAGGCTGCTTAAAAAACAGAAACTATAGGGTCCAAGTGAATGGAGCAAACAACCCGGAGAAGTGCAAGGCAAGACATTTGGGGACATCAACAATAGAGAGGAACGTACAATAAATGAGAATATGGTCAGTGTGGGCAGATAAATGAAGGTAGCTGGAATCACCAATAATCTCGTTAATGGAGCAAATGGCATCATTTCCACTTTCAGCCAAAGTGCAGAATTTCAGAGCAGGAAGCTCATGCAGGAACTGTATAAATAATGAGTTCAGTTACAGGTTGGGGGCTGTGTGCAGTCTTGTCACCCCATCACATGGAAGGATGGAATTGGACTGGAGAGGGTACAGAGGAGATTCTTCACCCTGAGACAGTGAAAGTGCAATTGTGAAGAAAGATTGGAATTGAGGATGCTGAGAGGAAATTTGATTGAGGTGCACGTATTGTCAAGGGGCTGTGTAGAAAGGGAGAGAACCCTTTGTTCCAGTTGGAGAGCTCAGTTACCAGTGGCGAATATTTCATGTAATAAATTGAAATATTAGAGAAGTGATGGGGAAAGTTGTTATTTCACGCAGTTTATGGTCGGGATCTGGGAGTCACACATGGAAGTGGAGTATAGGCAGAAACTCTCAAACCATTTTACAAACGTGCCGGGAACCGCGCCTGAAGTCCTTCACTGTCTGGGGGGACAGAACTAAGGCTTTAAAAAACAACGTTACATCTTGACCAATGCAGGCAGTGGCCAGAGTCATCTCCTCTATCCTGTGCTATTTTTGAAGGTTTCAAAGGTTAGCAACATCTGATAGGATCAATACGCAGGGATGAGGAGTGAGGGCAGGGACGAGCAGTGTGTGAATTGATTGGCATCACAATAATACTGATCCCATCCTTTATACACAACGCTACTTCACTGTGTTGGCCTGTTTCTCCTTCCTTTAGAAATGGGGAAAACCTGTGATTATCCCGGTCTGTCGTGGGCACACTGCAGCCCCATCTCCATAATGACAGCTCAATCTGACCTGGTTCACGCTATTTAAAGCTACCATTTCATTGGCCTGGTTGAAAATTTCTCAGCTTTATCCTTGCCCTATTGAAGGCTGATGGCAGTCAACTAATGTTTCTCACTCTCAATTATTGCATATCTTTCTCTAAAATCATCCTGATCTTTACAATAAAATGATCGCTGCACTGCAAAATCATCCCTTACTGACACTTGATCCACTTGCCCCATCTCTTTCCCAAAGACCAGGTCCAACAGCACATGCTCTCTTCGGCTGGATACATACTCCTGCAGTCAGCTCTCCTCCATGCAATCCAGGAATACTTGGCCCTCATGACCCTTCATCGCCAGTATCCCTGTCTATATCTGGAAACATTAAGTTTCTCAGTATAACTAATCTGTAGTATTGTCATTCATCTCAAATGACCCTGCATGTTTATTCTCTCCATCATTTCTTTGGTTGCTGGCAGACAGACTGGACCTCACAGTTTACTTGTATACGTTTCGTTCTGTAGCTCCAGCCAAATTCATTCTGTCCTTGGACCGATCCTCTTTCTTTTGGACTCCTTAACGAATGCTATCTAAACCAATACTTCTACTTTCATCCTTTCCCTTCTATCATTTCGGAATCCTTTCTACCCAACAATATTAAACACCCAGTCCTGACATCCTTGAGCCAGCTCTCGGTGATCAGTTCATCAGATTTCCAAACACCAATCTGCATCAGGAACTCCCCACACTCCGAGTATTCATGTCCATGCAGAGTACTTCAGATTAAGGCTTTCTTTCTCACTCCATCTTCCACTGATAAACTTGCTGTTGTATATTAATTGTAACTGCATCTCCCCTTATTTTGCGAATCCTGGTAGTCTCCTCTACTATTATTTGTTGTATCCTAAGCACACACCAAATTATTTTCAACCCCTCTCAAACCCCCGTAAGGAATTCAGTCCCAGCTCTGTCACGTCAGCCCATCCAGCTTGTACAGTTGCTGCCTTCTCCAGAACCAGTCCCAGTGTCCAAGGAATCTGAAGCACTTCCTGCTGCACCATCGTTCCAGTCACACTCCCATCTACCTAAAACTCAGAGTCCTGTTTTCACTGGACACGGCACTGGGATTATTCCAGGGATTGCTACATTTGAGGTCCTGCTTGCTAACCATCCACCAAGCTCCCTAAATTCTGATTTCCAGACCACTTCACACTTCCTACCCAGGTCATTCCTACCAACATGGACATGACATTTAACAGCTCACTGTCCCCCAGACAAATGTCCTACAGTCACAGTAACATTCTTAACCCCACTAAATCTGGAATTACAGACACGCTGACACCTTTTTCACTTTCCTGACTCCCCTGTGACTATTGCCCCTCTTTCCTTCTCCCTCCCCTCCTGTATAGTCAGGCTGCTTGTGGTGCCACAGGCATGGGTCTGACTGCCCTCCCTTGAGCAGCCCACACCTTCATCAGCTTCCAAATTGATTTGGGAGGGAGACACCAGGACATTCTTGTATTCCCTGACTGTTTCACTCCAATTGCTTCATCCCCCAGACCCTTCCTTGTTCCAGGCCGTCATGTCTGCAGGGTGATCTGCTGTGTGTGTGTGTGTGTGCTATCCACCTGTCAGCATCACAGATGTCCCATGGAGTCTCTAGTCCCTGTCTGAGCTCCATGACCCCGTGTTCATCTAGGACACGAGCAGGGGCTATGGCTTCCCAATGTAACTGAACACATTTTCCATCTGACAGATATGTGCTGCCATGTCTTAAGATGCAACATGTCTGGAGTAACTTAATTAATTGCTTAGAATGAAGTTAACTTCCAGGAAATAACAATATGGTTAAGTCCCTTATTCAACTGTGGCTTACTGAGGGTAATTTATTATATTGGATCACAATTTCACTTCTCCCGCTTAATTCTCTGTTCAACCCTTATTTCAGAAGTAGAAAAAAATGCTAACTTATAATAATTAACTGACAGTCGCCAATAACGGTGCATTTATCAGCCAATGAACTTACAGCTTTTTCTGTGAAGGCTCTTGCACTTCTTTCAACCTCAGTGCAGCAAGTGGCAGCAACAGAAAGTTATCTCTGTGACTCCCAGGTACATGTAATCCTCCAGCTTCCACCCCACTCTGCTCCCTCACAGGGTCACCGTCTCTGTGACACCCAGGGACGTGTAATCCTCCAGCTCTCACTCCACTCAGCTCCATCAAAGGGTCACCGACTCTGTGACACCCAGGTACATGTAATCCTCCAGCCCCCACTCCACTCTGCTCCCTCACAGCGTCACCGTCACTGTTACTCCCAGGGACATGTAATCCTCCATCTCCCACTCCAATCTGCTCCCTCACAGGGTCACCGTATCTGTGACTCCCAGGTATGTGTAATCCTCCAGCTCCCACTCCACTCTGCTCCCGCACAGGGTCACTGTCTCTGTGACTCGCAGGCACAACTAGGCCTCGATCCTCAGTGCTGATTTATATCCTCTCATTTTGGTGCTTCCACCTCCTAGGTGTGAGTTAGCCTCAAGCTCCTGCTCCAAGTTGCTCCTCACATGGTCACTCCCTCTGTGACTTGGTGCTGATATCCAGCCTCCTGCTCTGCTGTTTCTCCAAGTCCAAGTTTCAGTCGGCCTCGATCCGCGGTGATTTATATTCTCCCGATCTGTGCTGCTGTCTCTCAGGTTCTCTCCCTTTGTGACTCCCAGGTAATGGTAGGCCTCAAGCCTCAGCTGAGATTTATGACATCCCATTCCACACTGCCCTCTTACAGAATTGCTGTTGTAGCCGGAAGACAGTGGAAAAGAGGAGGATTAGACAGAACAGAGTGAGTTATAGTGATTGAGGTGAGCTATATGGGATGGAACAGGTTATCTGGGGAGCTAGGCAGACCTGCATCAACTCAAGAACATTACTGGAAGATACAGTGAGAGTTGCAGACTCTGAAAAAAAACAAAGAAAATAGAGAGATGGTGGCTTGTTCACGATGGAGCTTTGTAGAGTCTAAAGGGCTGTTTCTGAGCTGCTTAAAGAGACGTGTAGACTTCAACAAGTGCAAATTGACAGCCAGCAAGTGTTGTCTGGTACTGGAGACTGCTGGATGTTATAGAGTGAGAAGACTTGCAGTATCTGGGGGACTATAAACTTTTGGAGCACTGGTGGTGTTCAAGGACCCCCAGGACATGAGGAGGTGCAGAGAATGGGAGCATTCCAAATAGTGGGATTGTAGGGGCTGGAAGTCCTGAGATGGATAAAGAGGATGAAAATTGCCAATTTAACACATGCAACCATTGTAATTATAGAGATTAAGGAAGGGAACCTGTGCTGTCATTGATTACAGTTATATGGAGAGTTACTGAAGCTGAAGGGGGCACACATTTAAAAGGGGAGAGATTTTAGGTGATCAGAAGTTTAAACAAGAATAAATAAATTTTAGAGATCTCTAACACAGATGGGAATGGAGGAGGTGAGATATTGTGAGGAACTCTAAGAGTTATACGTCGGGGAGGATGTCCGATATAAAAGGGAGAGCTGCATTGTCTGTGTGCAGTTACAGACATGAGGAGTGTTGTAGTGCCTGCTGGAGGGGACACAGATAACAACAGTTCCAACGCTGGTGCAGGGGCTCAGGAAGGGAAGGTTGTTCGGACTGGCGATTACACAGATAGAGGCGAAATTGGAGCTGCAGGAGTTTATGGAGAAATGGAGGATTGGAGGGACTGGGGATTACACGGATTGGGGTGGTAGTTGGAGCTGCAGGAGTTTATGGAGGATTGTTGGTGCTGGAAATTACATTAACACAGACAATAATGGAGCTGCATGAGTGAGTGAGATAGGGAGGGTTGAAGGGGCTAGATCAGTTCACACAGCCAGGGAGAAGTGTAGGGATTGGACCAGCCAGAGATACTGAGGGTTGGAGAGCTGCAGGAGTTCAGAGAGTTAGTGAGGACTGTGAATGTAGGTTTGCAGCATTCCCATCAGTTACACAGAGATGTGGAGTATTGTTCTGGTGGAGGTTACAGATATCAACAGGGTTGCAGTTACTGGAAGATATTACAAAGATAGTGAGCTGTAGTATTTGAGGAGGTTACAGAGACAGGATGCATTGAGGAGTTGGAGACTGCTACAGGTGTTAAACATGCTGCAAGGGATCAATAACCTTACATCGATCAGGGGGATTGGAAGTTCTGGAGATAAAAAAATGAGAATTGCAGGAACTGAAGAATATTACAGAAATGGGGAGTAACATATGATTTAGAAAAGTTATGAAATGAGATGAGTTGTGTTCAATGGAAAGATACAGGGAGATCTGAAGGGACCAGAGATGATCAAAGGAGAGTGAGTCTTCTCATTGTAGGATTGGGGCAGTTTACGCAGACAGGGAGTATTTTATGGAATGGCGTTATTTACTGAGATTATGAAGTTGTATAGAATTGAGGACGAAAACAGATATGGGAGGCTGTAGTTAATGAAGACATTTGTTGATGTCGGATGCTGAGGTTCTGGAAATTATATGGACAGGAAAGCTGGGCAATCTGTCAGAGCTTACAGAGACAGGAACAGCAATAGAGCCTGAAAACACTAACACAGAGAGGGAGCATTGCAGACACTGGAGGAGGTTTCTGTGTTAGGGATGGTTGTAGGGGAGTGTAACGTTTACACAGATAGGGGTGTAAGAGCTGGAGAAGGTTATAGAGATGATTAGATTGGTGGGGAGACTGGAGGAGCTTACATTGACAGGCTGGTGTTAGCGACGGGAGGATGTTACGTAGAGAGTAAGTCTTGTAGAAACTGATCGGGAGAGTCACAAGCATTAGAGTTGGTTCCACAGATCGGGGGTGTTGCAAGGACCTGAGAGGATTATGCAGATAGGGAAGATTGTAGGATGCCCACATTTTCAGAGTGTTCCAGGATTAGGAAAGGTTACACAGTTAAGGAGGGATGTTGGAGCTGTGGGAGTTCACAGAGACTCGGAGGTTTGAAGAGTTTGGGGCTGTTTATGGATAAAGGGATATATTTAGGGACAGTAATATGGAACGCAGAGGGAGAGTTTAGATTAGATTCCCTACAGCATGGGAACAAGTACTTCGGCCCAACAAGTCCACACCAACTCTCCAAAGAGTAACCCACCCAGACCCACTTCTCTCCGACAATGCAACTAACACTTTGAGCAATTTAGCATGGCCAATTCACCTGACCTGTACATCTTTGGACTGTGGGAAGAAACCGGAACACCCGAAGGAAACCCATGCAGACACAGGGAGAATGTGCAAACTCCACACAGCCAGTCACCAAACGCTGGAATCGAATCTGGGTTCCTGGCGCTGTGAGGCACCATTGCTCACCACTGAGCCACCGTGCTGCCCCAAATTGCAGACTTATACAAAGAGAGAATGTTTGAGGTGCTGGGAGGGATGTAGGGAGTGGAGGAACAAACAGAGATGTGGAGTGCTGTTGTGGCTTGAAAACAGATAAGGAGCTCGGTAGGGATTGGAGAAGGTTACTGTGGTCGTGTGGTGCTATAGGCCAGGAGGCAGAGTGTTATAGGGCCTGCAGAAGGTTTCAGTGATATCATGTTCTCCTGGGGCTTGAGGAAGGTACACAGGTGGGTGTTTTGGTCCGGGCTGGAGGATTTTACAGAGACGGGGGCACTGTAAGTATTGTGCAAGCCTACCGAAGTAGGGAGTATTGGACTGAGTGCAGGATGGGATTATTGAGATTGGGCATGTTATCGACACTGGAGCAATTTACACACAGGGAGAGTCGTCAGCATTGGAGTAGGTTTCAAATACACAGACGGAATATGAGAAGGGTGGAGATTATAGTAACAGGAAATATTCTGGGAATTACCAGCATTCAAGACACTGGCACAAACAAGTTGGATCGAATGGAATGTTTCCTTGCTGAATGACTCTATCCCATGACAAGAGACAGAGTGAGGGGGGAATATAGAACAGAAAGATTCCAGGTTTCATTGCCATCTCCTTGGTGGAGACCTGCTTTCCCCCCTGTTGTACTGATCCTCACTGAGACTGCACAGGCTTGGATTGATAACTGTGAACTTCCTATATTGACACAGTACAGAACTTCCTATATTGACACAGTTCAGTACAGCAGAGATGAAAATTAACAAGAGGGTGGGGTTTGAGCCTGGGACCACCATGCTCTGTGTTCGTTCTCCAACACTGTATCTATGTCATGTCTTCTGGACCAAAGTTCGACGTATTAAATACACTCTGTTCTGTGCACTGTGAGTGATCACTGCAGGATTTACTGAAGGCTCCAGATCTCACTCACCATCTCTCTGGCTGACCAACTGTCTTCAATGTGGTGATGAACAAAACAGGAGTTGGGAATTCTGCTGAGTCAGGAGCATCCCGAGTACCTACAGGAGACAGAGAAACAGACAGAATGGGAAACTAGACTGATGCAGTTAGGTTTACACATGGAGAATGGCAATGAGTCCCACAGAGATCTGGAAAATCCCAGTCTCCATCCCTGGTCTGTGCTGCCCATCTCCCAGGAATGGAGAACTCTGTTGGCTCAGGATCTGGAGTAGCTGCAAAAGGTGCAGTCACCGGCAGCAATTAGACCCTCACAGTGAGGGATACCACATGGAGAGATACCGCGTGATATCACCAGAGTGCAGGAAGGTATCACAATCAAATCACGGTCAGGAAGAAGGTGCACTGGGAGCAGTACTCAGAGATGAGGGAGCAATCAGTGGGCCAGGCAATGATCTCATGTTACTCTCACTCGACTGTTCATCCAGAATTTAATGCCGGTAGCAGGGATACCCATCTGACTGCTTAATACCCTTTAAGTAAGGAAATCTTTTATAGGCTGCCGGTCTGGCGTACATATGAATCCAGACCCAGAACAGGGAGGTTGACTCTCAACTGTCCCCTGAAATGATCTGGCAAGCCACTCAGCTCATGGGCAGCTCGGGGGTGGGCATGAAATGCTGGCCAGCTAGAGACACCAATATGCAACGAGTGAATTAAAAACAACACTGCTGGGAGCAGTGTCCTGGCCAATCATGTCGTTAGGTTTATGGACAGGGCTTTAAACTGACAGAGTGGATGCAGGGACAGAGTTCAGGTGAAAGGAGCTTTCCAAATCCAAAGAGAAAAGGTGTCACATCAGAACAGCATGGGAATGTGACTGAAGACAAGCAGAAAGGAACAGGAATGGACAGTGAATTAGGCTCTGACAGGAAATTCTGGGAAAACGTCAATTACAGGTTTTTTTGGAATTGTCAAAGTATCGAAAAGATTTGGTCACTAGTAAGATGTGGTTACAGGAGAAACTGTGCTGTACTGTTCTGTGTTCCAAACAAGGAGGATTACAATGGCAGGAAGAGGTTTCAGGAGGCTGGAGAGGATGGGATCTGAATGAATAGACATAATTAGGAAGGTTTGCTCGGAGTGCCAGAGATAACAGAAACACCTGATCTGAAGCAGATGACACAGCCTGGGATGGGTGTGGGGATTGGAGGTGTTTTAACAGGGAGGGAGGACCAAACAGTCACAGGAGGGAACAGAGATGCGGAGAGCTGTATGGCCTGCAGGAGTTCATGGAGTTGGGGAGTTTAGGAGGGATGGGCCAGTTGACAGGGATAAGGATATTGGTTGGATGGAGCGGTGTACACAGGCAGGAATGTTTTAGGCGAATCGAGCAGATTACAGCAATAAAGTGGGTTGTATTGACTGGAGGAAGAAACAGAGATATGGAGGGTAGTCATGGCTGAAGATGTTTATAGATACAGGAAGGTTTAGACTCTGCAGATTATTTAGATATGGAGGGTGGAGTCTGACAGATTTTCCAGAACGGCAGTAATTTTGGTTGGAGACAGTTTTTCAGATAAGGGAGCATTAGTAACCTCCTCCAGAATGGTCAAAGTGGGAAGGGTTGTATGGGATTTTCCCTTCACACTAACAGGGACATACTGGATTCTTGAGGTCACACTTTTAAAAGTCTCCCATTTGCTAGTTATTCCTTTTCCTTCAAACAGACTGACCCATGATTTGGACGTGCCATTGTTGGACTGGGATGGGCAAAGTTAAAAATGACAACACCAGCTTATAGGTGCACTAGGTTCATTTGGACGCACTAGCTTTCCAAGTGCTGCATCTTCATCAGGTAGTTGTGGAGCACAGTCACAGAATTTATAGCAACAGGATGGCAGTGTCATGGAATGAAATATTAAACAAGTTTTGATTAAGTCTTTCATCTTTTAGAATGATCCCCAGCGCTTCTAAATCTAGCACTTCTAAACACAGAGGGTCCTCGATTATCCAAATACCAATTATCCAAATATCTGATTATCCAAAGGAGATCTCGAGGTCCTGAGAGAAACATTATATCAACAAGATGTTTCAACCCTGATTGCGTTTTTTTTTTGTTCACACTGATTAAAACCGATCTCAGCTGACTGAACCGTTGCCATGAATAGTCCTGGACATCGAGCCCAGATACCATCTCCAATTGACTGACCTCCCACCCTCTCCCCACACTTAGCCTGAAGTTCTACACAGGGGTAAATCCTAAAGAACCCTTCCCCAGATATTCTCTCGAACATTTTCCTGTACAGTGCACAGATGGAACTTTTCGAAATGTTGCAGTATAAAGTGTGTACGTGTGTACATGTGGCTGTGTGCTCATGTATGTGTACATGTGCGTGTGCGCTATTTGGAGACTTAACCACCAAAGGCAGCAGCTCTCTTACTGTTGGTGTCCACTCCGGCTGCCCAGGAGGGGGAGGAGATGATGGGGGCAGGGGCGCACAGATGGCAGGGCAGCTGGGAGTATGGGCGCGAATGGTGGGGGGCAGTGTTGGATGGGTTTGGGACCGGGTGGGTGCAGTGTTTGACGGGTTTGGAGGCGGGTGGAGGGTGGTGTTGGATGGGTTTGGCGGCAGTGGCAGGTGGTCAGTGGAGGGTGGTGTTGGACGGTTTTGTTGGCGGGGCGGGTGTGGGTCGGTGTTGGATGGGTTTTTGGTGGCTGGCGGGGTGTGAGGGCTCACACATGGTTTGCTGCTGCCGAGTCACCTCAACGGGGTCTAGCCATTACCAAAAATTCCGATCTCCAGAGGAAAGGCATTGAATTGATTAATTGAATAATCAATTATCTGAATGAACTTTTGCCCGCCCATTTCATTCAGATAATCGAGGTTCCTGTGTAAACCAGCTGGATGATAACCTGGTGTTGTGTGATTTTTACCTGCACCCAATCAACCCCTGCTTGATCCTTCTGAATGGCCCCAACATTGGCCCTCTTCCAGTTTAAGACCTTAATTTGTGGACCTGACTGATCATTTTCCCCTGGCGATGTTAAAACGAAGACAGTTGTGGTCACTGGATGCAATGTGCTCTCCGAATGAAATTTCAGTCACTTGGCCGACCTCGGTTTCTGAGGGGAGGTCTCGTGTTGCATCCGCCTGTGTAGCGTAGAGCACTCTACATCTTGGTTTAGGAAACGTTCTTAGACATATTTGACAAATTCCACCCCGTATGGACCTTTTACACTCTGGGTGACCCAGTCAATCCAGGGGAAGTTAAAATCTCCATCCAATACTACTCTATTATTTTTATAGGTACCTGCAATCTCACAATGCAATTGCTCCACTCGTATCCTTTGGCTATGTGGGGATCTAGAACACCATCCCAGCAGACTGACCATCCCCTTTTTGTTTCTAACTTGTAAAAATATGGCCTCATTCAAATACCACTTAACAATATTGTCCCTAAGCACTGTTGCTATGTCCTCCCTAATGAAAGGGACAACTTCCCCTACTCACTTACTTGTCCTTCTGTCCAGCCTGTAGCTTCTGCATCCTGGAACACTGGTCTGCCAGTCCTGCCCTTCTCTCAGCCATGTTTCTGTTATGGCTATAATATCCCAGTTCCCAGAGTCAATCCATGCTCTGAGCTCGTCTGCCTTACCAGTCAGGCCTCGTGCGTTGTAATAAATACCCTTTAAACCAGAAGTCTCTTCCCTCCCTTTACTGTGTCCTGGATATCCTGAATAGGAAACTAGCTCTCGATGGCTGATGTATTTTCTCCTGACGAGTTGATGGCCCCTCTCTTATTCAGAGTCTCAACTCCCTGCCAGACTCGTTTAATTCCTGCCCGGTAACACGAGCAAATCTCCACTCTGGGATACTGGTACCCCTGCTTCGAGTGCAAACCATCCCCCTGGTACAGGTCACCTCTACCCCAGAAGAGATCCCATTGACCTAAGAACTGAAAAATCTTGTCTGAATAAATCAGTTCAGTTTTTTTTTTAAATTGGTGTCTGAAAATATTGATGAGTGCAGTGCAAATGATGTGAGTTCCATGGAGTTCATTAAGGTCTTTGACAAGGGCCCACATGGGAGGCTGGTCCAAAAGGGAAGAGCCCATGGGATCCAAAGCAAGTTGGCAAATTGAATCCACAATTGGTGGAGGGTTATCTTTTTGTTTGAAAGCCTTTGCCCGGCGGGTGTACCACAGGGGCCTGTGCAGGAGTCATTGCTGCTACTTATGGGCATTAATCACTTGGATATGAAAGCAGAAGGAATCATTAGTAGGTTTGCAAAGACTTGAAAGGTGAGAGTGTTCTACACAGTGAGGAGGATGGTCTCAGGCTACAGTCTGAAGGTTGAGGCTGGGACGGGATTTCAACAGAGTAATTTCAATTGATAACCAGGCAAGAGCACAGCAGGCAATGAGGGAAAACTGCTTTTACTTTGATGTAAAATGCCTGACAGGTAAGGCTGATTAAAGCAAGACATGGATGGGAACCTGGGACTGGGAAATCACAGGAGTTCCAGAAACACAGCTGAGGGAGGGACAGGACTCGCAGATCACTGTTCCAGGGGACAGTTTCAGCAGGAGGGATAGAAGGAGAGGCAAGAGAATGGGGGAATGGAGTTTTTGATCAGTGAAAACATCACTGCAGCACTGAGAGAGGATATTCCTGGGGATCTCCCAGTGAAGCTATGTTAGTGGAACTGAGAAATAAGAATGAATAATCAGTTTGATATGACTGTACGACAGGCCCGCAGTAGTCAGTGGGAAATTGAGCAGCAAATATGTCGGAGATCTCAGATATCTGTAAGAGTGGTAGGGTTGTAATGGTCGGGGATTTTAACTTTCCAAAGCTAGACTCGGACTGCAAGAGTGTTCAGAGCTTGGATTGAAGGAATCTGTTCGGTGTGTTCAAGAAAACTGTCTCTATCCATGGAACTGGTCCGACTGGAGATAGGGATAAAATCTGACCTCCCTTTGGGAGACAAGGTAGTGAAAGGGGCTGAAGTGTTTGTGGGGGAGCACATTTGCAAAGTCACCATAATTTCATTAGTTTGAAAATAGAGATGGAAAAGAACAGCCTGGTCCACAAGTCGAAGGTCAAAACTAACCTTGCCCCAATCCAGAAGGTATTAGACAAGACCATCCAAAAGTTGATTCGTGGAGGCTATTAGCAAGTAAAGTGGGATTCTTTCAAAAGAGAGATAAATTAAGATTTCAGGGCCAGCATATTCCTTTTAGTGTGAAGGACAATGCAGACATAAGTGGGAAATACTGGATGACTGGGGATATTGAGGCTCTGGTCAAGACAAAAGGGGATACATGTCATATACAGCCAGCTGGATTAACTCAATCCCTTGAAGAACATTGTGGGTGTAGTAATACTCTTAAGGGGGAAACCATGAGGGCCCAAAGGGGACCTGACAGAGCTTTGGCAGAGAAGGTTCAGAAAAATCCAGAGAGATTGTACAAGTATAATAACAACAGAAGATTACCTCGAGACATAATGTGATTCCTTAAAGTTCAGTGAAGCCATCCATGTCTGGAACAACAGAAAATGGCGAGATCAGAAACAAAAATTTCATGTCAGAACTGACTGTGGAAAAAACACTGGAGAAGCCGGGAAATAAACAGTGATGTACACAGGAGATGCTAAAGGTGTTAAAATGCATTGCAATTATACAACTCCTTGGGAACTAGTCAAGTACATCCCAGGACATTGGGGTAAATTAGGAAACAAACTTACAAAGACATTTCTATCACTGACAGCCACGGGGAGTGAGTTGGGAGCCTGGATTATGGCTAATGTTGTGCCAGCATTTAGGAAAGGCTGTGAGGCAAAGCCAGGGACATAAACACAAATTAGCTTGATGTCAGTGGTGTGAGTGATGTTGGAAGTGATTCTGTGGGACAGGCGTAACATGCATTTGGAAAGGCAATGATTGATTAGAGTAAGTCAGCAAAGCTTTGTGCGTATAAAGGAGTGTCTCTCAAACCTGATAGAGGTTGTTTAAGAGGTGACCAAGGAGGTGGATGAAGGCAGAGCAGTAGATGTTGTCTATCCTAACTTCAGCAAGGCGTTTGACAGGGTTTATCATGGTGCACTGGTTAGTAAGGTTAGATCACATGGGATCAGGGAGACCGAGACAAACAGACACAAAATGGGCTTGATAGTAGGAGACAGAGGATGGTGGCAGAGGGTTGTTGTGCAGACTGGGTGCCTCTGACCAGCGGTGTGCCATAAGGATTGGTGCTGGGGTCACGCATGTGCATTATTGACATAAGCGAGAGTATAGGAATTAATTTTAGTAAGTTTGTGGATAGTAAAATAAGTGTTATAGTGGGCAGTGAATACAGTTATCAAAGGTGATCTTAACCCACTGAGCCAGTTGTTCAAATGAAAGGTGGAGTTGAATTCAGGAGCTGGATTTTGTTATAACAAACCAGAGACAACTAAAACAATCAATGGAATAGCTCTGGGCCGTGTTGTCAAACAGAGAGAGAGAGAGAGAGAGAGGCAGAAAGTCCAAGAGCTTCAGTCACATTGTTCCTTGGAAGTGGCATCGCAGGTGGACAGGCCAGGGAAAGCAGCATGTGACACATTTCCCCTCATGGAACAGAGCATTGAGTACATGAGTTGATACATCATGATATGGCAGTTTCAGACATTGCTGGGTCTCCAGATGGAGGACTGTGTAGAATTCTGATCCTCCTGCTTTGGGAAGCATATTCTCAAACTGAAAATGGAGGAAAGATTGACAAAGATGTTACTGATACTGGAGGGTTTGACTTGAAAGGAGAGGATGGATAAGTTGGAAAACAAAACGTTGGGATGAGATATATTTGACAGATAAGGTTAAGAGTATGCAAAGAGATCCTACAGCATGCACGAACAAAAGAGCAACTGGAGAGACAACAGATCAACGAGGCCATCCATGCGTGGAACCACAGGAGGTGGTGGAGAGCCTAAATGAACATTTCATGTCAGTACGTACTATGGACAAAGACTTGGAAACAAAGGGAAATAATCAGTGATGCCTTATAAAGAGTCCCCATTACAGAAGAGGTGGTGCTGGAGATCTTAGAACACAAAGGTAGAGAAAGCCCCAGGTCCTGAACAAGTGTATCCCAGAACATTGTGGCAAAGTTGCAGCAGAGAAAGTGGCAGAGATATTTGTGTCGTCCTTCACATTTCCCTTGGGCGTAGGTGGCTGAGGGGTGAGCTTATAAAGGATTATAAAGGATTATAAAACCACAGGGCGTATACGTAGGGTGAATAGTGAAGGTCTCTATCCCCGGGTAGGGGATCCCATACTAGAGGGCATAAATATGAGGTGAGAGAGGAAATGCTTAAAATGGACCGGAGGAGAACATTTCCCACACAGAGGATGGTGCACGTATTGAATGAGCTGTCAGAGAAATGGGAGAGAAAAGTGCAAGTACACCATGGAAAATATATTTAGGTAGGAACATGGAGAGGAGAAGGTTTGAAGGGATATGGATCAAATGCAGGGAAATGTCACTCGTTCAGGAACCATGGTCAACATGGACATGGACTAGTTGCATTGAAGGTTCTGTTTTCATGCTGTATGACTTTATCATTGGAGGGGGAGAGTATCGAGATAAGGCATGTTGCAGAGACTGAACCAAGTTGCAGCAATAGAGATGATAGTCCGGAATGCAGCATATTTCAAATATGTGGAGGGAATGTAGGGGAAGGGAGGAGGTTACAGGGACAGGAGCTGTTATAGGAGTTAAAAATTATTGAAGACACTGACATGCTGTAGATACAGTGTTGGAGAGGGAATACAGAACAGAAAGATCCCATGCAGCATTCCCTCCCTCTTGTGGGAGGCCGCTTTTCCCTCTGTTGTACTGATGCTCACTAAGACAGCACAGACCTGGATGGATAATTGTGAACTCTATATGCTTTCTCAAAACAACAAAACTAACAGTGGGGGCAGTGATTGAGCCTCAGGTGTGTCTCTGTACTGTGCTCCCCCTCCAGCACTGTATCTGTGTCATGTCTTGTTAGCGATGTTAGGAGCCCTCTCATTGCTCCCTGCTCTGTGCACTGTGAGTGATCTTACCTCTCTGCAGGATTTATTGAAGACTCCAGATCTCCCTGCCCTTTGTCTCTCTGGCTGACTAACCATCTTCAATGTGGTAATGTACGAGACACCCAGCATTTGGGAAGTCAATTGAGTCAGGAACTTTCTGGGAACCTACAGGAGACAGAGAGAGAGAGAGAATGGGAAATTAGGCTGATACAATGAGGGTTACATATGGAGAACGGCACAGAGTCCCATAGATATATGGAAAGTCCCAGTCTCCATCCCTGGCCTGTGCTGCTGCGTCTCTGTGGAGTGAACCATTTTGTTGCCTCAGGATCTGGAGTAGCTGCAAGAGCGAGACTCGCTGACAGAGGCAGCAATTAGACCCACACAGTGAGGCATACCACATGGAGAGATCCTGAGTGATATCACCAGAGTGTTGTTATGCAGGAGCTCAATTGGAAGTGAAAGAAAATGGGGAACTGGCGCAGTTGGTAGTGTGGCCGAGCGGTCTAAAGCGCGGGAGTTAGGTTCCAGTCTCGACAGGGGCGTGGGTTCGAATCCCACCACTGCCATTGCTGCTGATCGACTGCAACGGTGCAGCTTGTTGAAATGCTGTTGCCACCACTGATGTTGTTTCGTTCAGAACAAAATTCGATTTGTTTCCCTGGGAATTAACTGTCGAGTGGGAAAGTGCCAAATTTCCTCTGCTGTCACGATCGTGTTCGTCTCCCGCGTGGAAAATTGCAAACATCTCTACTGTTGCTTTACGTTCCAAGCATGTTGAGATTTTACTGGAACCGAATGGTGACTGCTATTTCATCGCTGTTGTGAAACAAAGTCCTGCGGTGAGTCGATTCATCGTTATTTGGCTTTCTGGCGAGTGGGAAAATCGTTCCGATGAATTTTGATGTCATATGCTATTGAATTTCTCCAATTTCCTTCGTTTCTGTCCCGGAGACCCCTGAAGGGAAAGGTAATCTAATCGAGACTGTGATTGGTGAAATTCACTTTTTGTGGCCCATTCTTATTATGTTCTTTCTTTCTCTCTTTTCAGCATTGTCTGTGATATGGTGGTGCACTGAGGCTCAAGTATCATTGAAAAGTAATTTGGAATTGCCCTGTTGTTAGTTGTGAGATTACTTTACGGCTCATGCCCTCGGAGTGTCTCACATTTAGCATTCATGCTCACTGTATCTGAAAATGCATTTGGTTTGCCAGTTTTGTTTGTGTTGCGTGCCAAATGTTTTCTGTTTTGCGATTCGTTCAATACATTACGAATTAACAGGCTTTCTGAGGTAATTTCCAGCTGCAAAAACTCCTCAACTGAGAATCTGGGAAAATTTCACAGAGTATGGTCAGTCGGAGCAAAAGTAAGGAAGTCCTTCGTTTCTGCAGTGTTTCACAATACTACCTTTCCAGTGAGCAGTCGAACAGACTAAATGATTGTGCCACAGACTGCGACGGCCAGCTCGGCTAAAAAGTTATCCTTTTAAAGCCGGTGTAAGCAACACAACGTTATTGGGCTACACCGCGTGAAAACAGATACTTCGGTGTATCTCGTCCATGCATACCACACAGCCAAAATGAAACAACTCCCATGAAACAACGAGCATTTGGAAACAGAAAGGTGAAAGGTAGAACGTCTTCAACTTTCAGTGTCGGATACCACTGAGCTGCAGCAGGGGCGGCTGTGGGCTTGTTTCTGTAGCATAGTGATCAGCACGTTCACCTTCCGCAAGATAGGTTCCCGCGGTCGAAACTGTTTTGTTCTTCATCTGCAGCCTTTTACATGGACAAGAACGGAGCTTTCCTGCTTGCTTTCCCATCTGCAAACCTGCCTTCGAATTTGCTTGAACAAATCTGCTCTCGTAGTGAAATGCAATGCATTTCCATTTGATTACTGTGCAGAGCATTGTAAAGATATTCTACAAACTGCTTCTGATCATGTGCCATTCAGTTTGAGAGTGTAGTTACCGATCCTTCCACGAAGAGCAATACTGCATTTGCATTCCTTGCTGAGGCGGCCCGGTTCAAAGACAGGGAAGAAGGTGATGCGCTGGTGTCACAGTGCACCACGGATTCCTGAACTATTCTGTCTGCCAAATGTACCCCAAAGTCGTATCTGAAAGGCCTCATTTGGAAGCTGTCTGTCGTTATTCAAAGTGCGAGAATTGGCACCAGAGGTCCTGCATCATGTTTTGGAGCAGTTCGCACGTTAGTGGCTCATTCAATCAGCAACAGCAATGAAAGAAATTGCACTCTCAGAGGAAGCTCTGGACCTGTGCTTTCAAAGCTAGCATTAAGGTGCGCCCCGAGATCTAAGCCATGTTGGAATTTAAACGGAGGAATCGACAAAGAGGCTGCAGAATAACATCGCATCCTTTTGGTTTTCATTAAATCACTGATGAGCAGGAAAATGTAAACGGGGAGAGCGACTGGGAAAGTGAGGCAGTTGCAGCTCTGTTGAAACTCCTTCTTTTTGAGTCACTCAGCAACAAGAGGCGTGAAGGTGACTCAGGCGTGAGAGCTCTTCACATCGAGAACAAAAAGCAATCAAGTGCAGTTAGCACCACTCCCGGAGTGGGGGTGGGGTGAGATAATTAGCTTTTGATTTCAGTTCCTCTGTTCAGAAACTGCCTTTTAAATTGAGGTGAACAGAAACTGCATTTCTAATAAGCACCATGGAATTTAGCAAGATTTTTTGAGTCGCTTCTCGTCGATTCCCACGCAGGTTTCCAACTCAGTTGATGTCGATGTGGCTCATGTCCAGGTGTGAACATCCCTGCAGCCAATTGCATAAAAGGCAAGGAAAGTGGCATCTCGAACTGGCCCCGAGGTCAGAGCATCCTCACAATGTGATCGGTCGTTCTCGGATTGTAATGCTACCTCCGGTGTTAGTGTGGAGAACATTCTTTGGGACTATTATTCTACAAAACAGACACAGTGACTGAAACTATGCTGCACGGTATGATGTGGAACACGGCCTGCTCAGCTTTGTTTATTTTCCCTGTAGTCCGGTGTGTTTCATGTTCCGTGTAAACGTGAAAGTTGTCCTATTTCGAGCAATGGGTGAAATCATTTAGCAAAGTAAGAATCGAAATTGCAGTAATGTCAAGCAGTTCATGGTTATTTGACCAAATCATAAGCGAACATGTATGCTCACGCACTCACAGATACATTTGTAGTTGAAAAGAGTCTGAGAAGATAGCCTCAGCTTTACCATTGATTTTTATCCGGATTGATGGGCTATCATTATCTGCTGCGAAATTGATATTGTAGCCGGGCACATCCACGCAGCCGTGCGAGTCCGAGAGGGATCATGGAACCCTTTTCACTTGACTTTCCATCTGTTGTTATGCAGGAGCTCAATTGGAAGTGAAAGAAAATGGGGAACTGGCGCAGTTGGTAGTGTGGCCGAGCGGTCTAAGGCGCTGGATTTAGGTTCCAGTCTCGACAGGGGCGTGGGTTCGAATCCCACCACTGCCATTGCTGCTGATCGACTGCAACGGTGCAGCTTGTTGAAATGCTGTTGCCACCACTGATGTTGTTTCGTTCAGAACAAAATTCGATTTGTTTCCCTGGGAATTAACTGTCGAGTGGGAAAGTGCCAAATTTCCTCTGCTGTCACGATCGTGTTCGTCTCCCGCGTGGAAAATTGCAAACATCTCTACTGTTGCTTTACGTTCCAAGCATGTTGAGATTTTACTGGAACCGAATGGTGACTGCTATTTCATCGCTGTTGTGAAACAAAGTCCTGCGGTGAGTCGATTCATCGTTATTTGGCTTTCTGGCGAGTGGGAAAATCGTTCCGATGAATTTTGATGTCATATGCTATTGAATTTCTCCAATTTCCTTCGTTTCTGTCCCGGAGACCCCTGAAGGGAAAGGTAATCTAATCGAGACTGTGATTGGTGAAATTCACTTTTTGTGGCCCATTCTTATTATGTTCTTTCTTTCTCTCTTTTCAGCATTGTCTGTGATATGGTGGTGCACTGAGGCTCAAGTATCATTGAAAAGTAATTTGGAATTGCCCTGTTGTTAGTTGTGAGATTACTTTACGGCTCATGCCCTCGGAGTGTCTCACATTTAGCATTCATGCTCACTGTATCTGAAAATGCATTTGGTTTGCCAGTTTTGTTTGTGTTGCGTGCCAAATGTTTTCTGTTTTGCGATTCGTTCAATACATTACGAATTAACAGGCTTTCTGAGGTAATTTCCAGCTGCAAAAACTCCTCAACTGAGAATCTGGGAAAATTTCACAGAGTATGGTCAGTCGGAGCAAAAGTAAGGAAGTCCTTCGTTTCTGCAGTGTTTCACAATACTACCTTTCCAGTGAGCAGTCGAACAGACTAAATGATTGTGCCACAGACTGCGACGGCCAGCTCGGCTAAAAAGTTATCCTTTTAAAGCCGGTGTAAGCAACACAACGTTATTGGGCTACACCGCGTGAAAACAGATACTTCGGTGTATCTCGTCCATGCATACCACACAGCCAAAATGAAACAACTCCCATGAAACAACGAGCATTTGGAAACAGAAAGGTGAAAGGTAGAACGTCTTCAACTTTCAGTGTCGGATACCACTGAGCTGCAGCAGGGGCGGCTGTGGGCTTGTTTCTGTAGCATAGTGATCAGCACGTTCACCTTCCGCAAGATAGGTTCCCGCGGTCGAAACTGTTTTGTTCTTCATCTGCAGCCTTTTACATGGACAAGAACGGAGCTTTCCTGCTTGCTTTCCCATCTGCAAACCTGCCTTCGAATTTGCTTGAACAAATCTGCTCTCGTAGTGAAATGCAATGCATTTCCATTTGATTACTGTGCAGAGCATTGTAAAGATATTCTACAAACTGCTTCTGATCATGTGCCATTCAGTTTGAGAGTGTAGTTACCGATCCTTCCACGAAGAGCAATACTGCATTTGCATTCCTTGCTGAGGCGGCCCGGTTCAAAGACAGGGAAGAAGGTGATGCGCTGGTGTCACAGTGCACCACGGATTCCTGAACTATTCTGTCTGCCAAATGTACCCCAAAGTCGTATCTGAAAGGCCTCATTTGGAAGCTGTCTGTCGTTATTCAAAGTGCGAGAATTGGCACCAGAGGTCCTGCATCATGTTTTGGAGCAGTTCGCACGTTAGTGGCTCATTCAATCAGCAACAGCAATGAAAGAAATTGCACTCTCAGAGGAAGCTCTGGACCTGTGCTTTCAAAGCTAGCATTAAGGTGCGCCCCGAGATCTAAGCCATGTTGGAATTTAAACGGAGGAATCGACAAAGAGGCTGCAGAATAACATCGCATCCTTTTGGTTTTCATTAAATCACTGATGAGCAGGAAAATGTAAACGGGGAGAGCGACTGGGAAAGTGAGGCAGTTGCAGCTCTGTTGAAACTCCTTCTTTTTGAGTCACTCAGCAACAAGAGGCGTGAAGGTGACTCAGGCGTGAGAGCTCTTCACATCGAGAACAAAAAGCAATCAAGTGCAGTTAGCACCACTCCCGGAGTGGGGGTGGGGTGAGATAATTAGCTTTTGATTTCAGTTCCTCTGTTCAGAAACTGCCTTTTAAATTGAGGTGAACAGAAACTGCATTTCTAATAAGCACCATGGAATTTAGCAAGATTTTTTGAGTCGCTTCTCGTCGATTCCCACGCAGGTTTCCAACTCAGTTGATGTCGATGTGGCTCATGTCCAGGTGTGAACATCCCTGCAGCCAATTGCATAAAAGGCAAGGAAAGTGGCATCTCGAACTGGCCCCGAGGTCAGAGCATCCTCACAATGTGATCGGTCGTTCTCGGATTGTAATGCTACCTCCGGTGTTAGTGTGGAGAACATTCTTTGGGACTATTATTCTACAAAACAGACACAGTGACTGAAACTATGCTGCACGGTATGATGTGGAACACGGCCTGCTCAGCTTTGTTTATTTTCCCTGTAGTCCGGTGTGTTTCATGTTCCGTGTAAACGTGAAAGTTGTCCTATTTCGAGCAATGGGTGAAATCATTTAGCAAAGTAAGAATCGAAATTGCAGTAATGTCAAGCAGTTCATGGTTATTTGACCAAATCATAAGCGAACATGTATGCTCACGCACTCACAGATACATTTGTAGTTGAAAAGAGTCTGAGAAGATAGCCTCAGCTTTACCATTGATTTTTATCCGGATTGATGGGCTATCATTATCTGCTGCGAAATTGATATTGTAGCCGGGCACATCCACGCAGCCGTGCGAGTCCGAGAGGGATCATGGAACCCTTTTCACTTGACTTTCCATCTGTTGTTATGCAGGAGCTCAATTGGAAGTGAAAGAAAATGGGGAACTGGCGCAGTTGGTAGTGTGGCCGAGCGGTCTAAGGCGCTGGATTTAGGTTCCAGTCTCGACAGGGGCGTGGGTTCGAATCCCACCACTGCCATTGCTGCTGATCGACTGCAACGGTGCAGCTTGTTGAAATGCTGTTGCCACCACTGATGTTGTTTCGTTCAGAACAAAATTCGATTTGTTTCCCTGGGAATTAACTGTCGAGTGGGAAAGTGCCAAATTTCCTCTGCTGTCATGATCGTGTTCGTCTCCCGCGTGGAAAATTGCAAACATCTCTACTGTTGCTTTACGTTCCAAGCATGTTGAGATTTTACTGGAACCGAATGGTGACTGCTATTTCATCGCTGTTGTGAAACAAAGTCCTGCGGTGAGTCGATTCATCGTTATTTGGCTTTCTGGCGAGTGGGAAAATCGTTCCGATGAATTTTGATGTCATATGCTATTGAATTTCTCCAATTTCCTTCGTTTCTGTCCCGGAGACCCCTGAAGGGAAAGGTAATCTAATCGAGACTGTGATTGGTGAAATTCACTTTTTGTGGCCCATTCTTATTATGTTCTTTCTTTCTCTCTTTTCAGCATTGTCTGTGATATGGTGGTGCACTGAGGCTCAAGTATCATTGAAAAGTAATTTGGAATTGCCCTGTTGTTAGTTGTGAGATTACTTTACGGCTCATGCCCTCGGAGTGTCTCACATTTAGCATTCATGCTCACTGTATCTGAAAATGCATTTGGTTTGCCAGTTTTGTTTGTGTTGCGTGCCAAATGTTTTCTGTTTTGCGATTCGTTCAAGACATTACGAATTAACAGGCTTTCTGAGGTAATTTCCAGCTGCAAAAACTCCTCAACTGAGAATCTGGGAAAATTTCACAGAGTATGGTCAGTCGGAGCAAAAGTAAGGAAGTCCTTCGTTTCTGCAGTGTTTCACAATACTACCTTTCCAGTGAGCAGTCGAACAGACTAAATGATTGTGCCACAGACTGCGACGGCCAGCTCGGCTAAAAAGTTATCCTTTTAAAGCCGGTGTAAGCAACACAACGTTATTGGGCTACACCGCGTGAAAACAGATACTTCGGTGTATCTCGTCCATGCATACCACACAGCCAAAATTAAACAACTCCCATGAAACAACGAGCATTTGGAAACAGAAAGGTGAAAGGTAGAACGTCTTCAACTTTCAGTGTCGGATACCACTGAGCTGCAGCAGGGGCGGCTGTGGGCTTGTTTCTGTAGCATAGTGATCAGCACGTTCACCTTCCGCAAGATAGGTTCCCGCGGTCGAAACTGTTTTGTTCTTCATCTGCAGCCTTTTACATGGACAAGAACGGAGCTTTCCTGCTTGCTTTCCCATCTGCAAACCTGCCTTCGAATTTGCTTGAACAAATCTGCTCTCGTAGTGAAATGCAATGCATTTCCATTTGATTACTGTGCAGAGCATTGTAAAGATATTCTACAAACTGCTTCTGATCATGTGCCATTCAGTTTGAGAGTGTAGTTACCGATCCTTCCACGAAGAGCAATACTGCATTTGCATTCCTTGCTGAGGCGGCCCGGTTCAAAGACAGGGAAGAAGGTGATGCGCTGGTGTCACAGTGCACCACGGATTCCTGAACTATTCTGTCTGCCAAATGTACCCCAAAGTCGTATCTGAAAGGCCTCATTTGGAAGCTGTCTGTCGTTATTCAAAGTGCGAGAATTGGCACCAGAGGTCCTGCATCATGTTTTGGAGCAGTTCGCACGTTAGTGGCTCATTCAATCAGCAACAGCAATGAAAGAAATTGCACTCTCAGAGGAAGCTCTGGACCTGTGCTTTCAAAGCTAGCATTAAGGTGCGCCCCGAGATCTAAGCCATGTTGGAATTTAAACGGAGGAATCGACAAAGAGGCTGCAGAATAACATCGCATCCTTTTGGTTTTC
The DNA here is from genome assembly GCF_020745735.1 of Hemiscyllium ocellatum. Lineage (NCBI taxonomy): Eukaryota > Metazoa > Chordata > Chondrichthyes > Orectolobiformes > Hemiscylliidae > Hemiscyllium > Hemiscyllium ocellatum. The sequence goes on along the minus strand of NW_026869218.1, from coordinate 138,122 downwards.
ATTAAATCACTGATGAGCAGGAAAATGTAAACGGGGAGAGCGACTGGGAAAGTGAGGCAGTTGCAGCTCTGTTGAAACTCCTTCTTTTTGAGTCACTCAGCAACAAGAGGCGTGAAGGTGACTCAGGCGTGAGAGCTCTTCACATCGAGAACAAAAAGCAATCAAGTGCAGTTAGCACCACTCCCGGAGTGGGGGTGGGGTGAGATAATTAGCTTTTGATTTCAGTTCCTCTGTTCAGAAACTGCCTTTTAAATTGAGGTGAACAGAAACTGCATTTCTAATAAGCACCATGGAATTTAGCAAGATTTTTTGAGTCGCTTCTCGTCGATTCCCACGCAGGTTTCCAACTCAGTTGATGTCGATGTGGCTCATGTCCAGGTGTGAACATCCCTGCAGCCAATTGCATAAAAGGCAAGGAAAGTGGCATCTCGAACTGGCCCCGAGGTCAGAGCATCCTCACAATGTGATCGGTCGTTCTCGGATTGTAATGCTACCTCCGGTGTTAGTGTGGAGAACATTCTTTGGGACTATTATTCTACAAAACAGACACAGTGACTGAAACTATGCTGCACGGTATGATGTGGAACACGGCCTGCTCAGCTTTGTTTATTTTCCCTGTAGTCCGGTGTGTTTCATGTTCCGTGTAAACGTGAAAGTTGTCCTATTTCGAGCAATGGGTGAAATCATTTAGCAAAGTAAGAATCGAAATTGCAGTAATGTCAAGCAGTTCATGGTTATTTGACCAAATCATAAGCGAACATGTATGCTCACGCACTCACAGATACATTTGTAGTTGAAAAGAGTCTGAGAAGATAGCCTCAGCTTACCATTGATTTTTATCCGGATTGATGGGCTATCATTATCTGCTGCGAAATTGATATTGTAGCCGGGCACATCCACGCAGCCGTGCGAGTCCGAGAGGGATCATGGAACCCTTTTCACTTGACTTTCCATCTGTTGTTATGCAGGAGCTCAATTGGAAGTGAAAGAAAATGGGGAACTGGCGCAGTTGGTAGTGTGGCCGAGCGGTCTAAGGCGCTGGATTTAGGTTCCAGTCTCGACAGGGGCGTGGGTTCGAATCCCACCACTGCCATTGCTGCTGATCGACTGCAAGGGTGCAGCTTGTTGAAATGCTGTTGCCACCACTGATGTTGTTTCGTTCAGAACAAAATTCGATTTGTTTCCCTGGGAATTAACTGTCGAGTGGGAAAGTGCCAAATTTCCTCTGCTGTCATGATCGTGTTCGTCTCCCGCGTGGAAAATTGCAAACATCTCTACTGTTGCTTTACGTTCCAAGCATGTTGAGATTTTACTGGAACCGAATGGTGACTGCTATTTCATCGCTGTTGTGAAACAAAGTCCTGCGGTGAGTCGATTCATCGTTATTTGGCTTTCTGGCGAGTGGGAAAATCGTTCCGATGAATTTTGATGTCATATGCTATTGAATTTCTCCAATTTCCTTCGTTTCTGTCCCGGAGACCCCTGAAGGGAAAGGTAATCTAATCGAGACTGTGATTGGTGAAATTCACTTTTTGTGGCCCATTCTTATTATGTTCTTTCTTTCTCTCTTTTCAGCATTGTCTGTGATATGGTGGTGCACTGAGGCTCAAGTATCATTGAAAAGTAATTTGGAATTGCCCTGTTGTTAGTTGTGAGATTACTTTACGGCTCATGCCCTCGGAGTGTCTCACATTTAGCATTCATGCTCACTGTATCTGAAAATGCATTTGGTTTGCCAGTTTTGTTTGTGTTGCGTGCCAAATGTTTTCTGTTTTGCGATTCGTTCAATACATTACGAATTAACAGGCTTTCTGAGGTAATTTCCAGCTGCAAAAACTCCTCAACTGAGAATCTGGGAAAATTTCACAGAGTATGGTCAGTCGGAGCAAAAGTAAGGAAGTCCTTCGTTTCTGCAGTGTTTCACAATACTACCTTTCCAGTGAGCAGTCGAACAGACTAAATGATTGTGCCACAGACTGCGACGGCCAGCTCGGCTAAAAAGTTATCCTTTTAAAGCCGGTGTAAGCAACACAACGTTATTGGGCTACACCGCGTGAAAACAGATACTTCGGTGTATCTCGTCCATGCATACCACACAGCCAAAATTAAACAACTCCCATGAAACAACGAGCATTTGGAAACAGAAAGGTGAAAGGTAGAACGTCTTCAACTTTCAGTGTCGGATACCACTGAGCTGCAGCAGGGGCGGCTGTGGGCTTGTTTCTGTAGCATAGTGATCAGCACGTTCACCTTCCGCAAGATAGGTTCCCGCGGTCGAAACTGTTTTGTTCTTCATCTGCAGCCTTTTACATGGACAAGAACGGAGCTTTCCTGCTTGCTTTCCCATCTGCAAACCTGCCTTCGAATTTGCTTGAACAAATCTGCTCTCGTAGTGAAATGCAATGCATTTCCATTTGATTACTGTGCAGAGCATTGTAAAGATATTCTACAAACTGCTTCTGATCATGTGCCATTCAGTTTGAGAGTGTAGTTACCGATCCTTCCACGAAGAGCAATACTGCATTTGCATTCCTTGCTGAGGCGGCCCGGTTCAAAGACAGGGAAGAAGGTGATGCGCTGGTGTCACAGTGCACCACGGATTCCTGAACTATTCTGTCTGCCAAATGTACCCCAAAGTCGTATCTGAAAGGCCTCATTTGGAAGCTGTCTGTCGTTATTCAAAGTGCGAGAATTGGCACCAGAGGTCCTGCATCATGTTTTGGAGCAGTTCGCACGTTAGTGGCTCATTCAATCAGCAACAGCAATGAAAGAAATTGCACTCTCAGAGGAAGCTCTGGACCTGTGCTTTCAAAGCTAGCATTAAGGTGCGCCCCGAGATCTAAGCCATGTTGGAATTTAAACGGAGGAATCGACAAAGAGGCTGCAGAATAACATCGCATCCTTTTGGTTTTCATTAAATCACTGATGAGCAGGAAAATGTAAACGGGGAGAGCGACTGGGAAAGTGAGGCAGTTGCAGCTCTGTTGAAACTCCTTCTTTTTGAGTCACTCAGCAACAAGAGGCGTGAAGGTGACTCAGGCGTGAGAGCTCTTCACATCGAGAACAAAAAGCAATCAAGTGCAGTTAGCACCACTCCCGGAGTGGGGGTGGGGTGAGATAATTAGCTTTTGATTTCAGTTCCTCTGTTCAGAAACTGCCTTTTAAATTGAGGTGAACAGAAACTGCATTTCTAATAAGCACCATGGAATTTAGCAAGATTTTTTGAGTCGCTTCTCGTCGATTCCCACGCAGGTTTCCAACTCAGTTGATGTCGATGTGGCTCATGTCCAGGTGTGAACATCCCTGCAGCCAATTGCATAAAAGGCAAGGAAAGTGGCATCTCGAACTGGCCCCGAGGTCAGAGCATCCTCACAATGTGATCGGTCGTTCTCGGATTGTAATGCTACCTCCGGTGTTAGTGTGGAGAACATTCTTTGGGACTATTATTCTACAAAACAGACACAGTGACTGAAACTATGCTGCACGGTATGATGTGGAACACGGCCTGCTCAGCTTTGTTTATTTTCCCTGTAGTCCGGTGTGTTTCATGTTCCGTGTAAACGTGAAAGTTGTCCTATTTCGAGCAATGGGTGAAATCATTTAGCAAAGTAAGAATCGAAATTGCAGTAATGTCAAGCAGTTCATGGTTATTTGACCAAATCATAAGCGAACATGTATGCTCACGCACTCACAGATACATTTGTAGTTGAAAAGAGTCTGAGAAGATAGCCTCAGCTTTACCATTGATTTTTATCCGGATTGATGGGCTATCATTATCTGCTGCGAAATTGATATTGTAGCCGGGCACATCCACGCAGCCGTGCGAGTCCGAGAGGGATCATGGAACCCTTTTCACTTGACTTTCCATCTGTTGTTATGCAGGAGCTCAATTGGAAGTGAAAGAAAATGGGGAACTGGCGCAGTTGGTAGTGTGGCCGAGCGGTCTAAGGCGCTGGATTTAGGTTCCAGTCTCGACAGGGGCGTGGGTTCGAATCCCACCACTGCCATTACTGCTGATCGACTGCAACGGTGCAGCTTGTTGAAATGCTGTTGCCACCACTGATGTTGTTTCGTTCGGAACAAAATTCGATTTGTTTCCCTGGGAATTAACTGTCGAGTGGGAAAGTGCCAAATTTCCTCTGCTGTCATGATCGTGTTCGTCTCCCGCGTGGAAAATTGCAAACATCTCTACTGTTGCTTTACGTTCCAAGCATGTTGAGATTTTACTGGAACCGAATGGTGACTGCTATTTCATCGCTGTTGTGAAACAAAGTCCTGCGGTGAGTCGATTCATCGTTATTTGGCTTTCTGGCGAGTGGGAAAATCGTTCCGATGAATTTTGATGTCATATGCTATTGAATTTCTCCAATTTCCTTCGTTTCTGTCCCGGAGACCCCTGAAGGGAAAGGTAATCTAATCGAGACTGTGATTGGTGAAATTCACTTTTTGTGGCCCATTCTTATTATGTTCTTTCTTTCTCTCTTTTCAGCATTGTCTGTGATATGGTGGTGCACTGAGGCTCAAGTATCATTGAAAAGTAATTTGGAATTGCCCTGTTGTTAGTTGTGAGATTACTTTACGGCTCATGCCCTCGGAGTGTCTCACATTTAGCATTCATGCTCACTGTATCTGAAAATGCATTTGGTTTGCCAGTTTTGTTTGTGTTGCGTGCCAAATGTTTTCTGTTTTGCGATTCGTTCAAGACATTACGAATTAACAGGCTTTCTGAGGTAATTTCCAGCTGCAAAAACTCCTCAACTGAGAATCTGGAAAATTTCACAGAGTATGGTCAGTCGGAGCAAAAGTAAGGAAGTCCTTCGTTTCTGCAGTGTTTCACAATACTACCTTTCCAGTGAGCAGTCGAACAGACTAAATGATTGTGCCACAGACTGCGACGGCCAGCTCGGCTAAAAAGTTATCCTTTTAAAGCCGGTGTAAGCAACACAACGTTATTGGGCTACACCGCGTGAAAACAGATACTTCGGTGTATCTCGTCCATGCATACCACACAGCCAAAATGAAACAACTCCCATGAAACAACGAGCATTTGGAAACAGAAAGGTGAAAGGTAGAACGTCTTCAACTTTCAGTGTCGGATACCACTGAGCTGCAGCAGGGCGGCTGTGGGCTTGTTTCTGTAGCATAGTGATCAGCACGTTCACCTTCCGCAAGATAGGTTCCCGCGGTCGAAACTGTTTTGTTCTTCATCTGCAGCCTTTTACATGGACAAGAACGGAGCTTTCCTGCTTGCTTTCCCATCTGCAAACCTGCCTTCGAATTTGCTTGAACAAATCTGCTCTCGTAGTGAAATGCAATGCATTTCCATTTGATTACTGTGCAGAGCATTGTAAAGATATTCTACAAACTGCTTCTGATCATGTGCCATTCAGTTTGAGAGTGTAGTTACCGATCCTTCCACGAAGAGCAATACTGCATTTGCATTCCTTGCTGAGGCGGCCCGGTTCAAAGACAGGGAAGAAGGTGATGCGCTGGTGTCACAGTGCACCACGGATTCCTGAACTATTCTGTCTGCCAAATGTACCCCAAAGTCGTATCTGAAAGGCCTCATTTGGAAGCTGTCTGTCGTTATTCAAAGTGCGAGAATTGGCACCAGAGGTCCTGCATCATGTTTTGGAGCAGTTCGCACGTTAGTGGCTCATTCAATCAGCAACAGCAATGAAAGAAATTGCACTCTCAGAGGAAGCTCTGGACCTGTGCTTTCAAAGCTAGCATTAAGGTGCGCCCCGAGATCTAAGCCATGTTGGAATTTAAACGGAGGAATCGACAAAGAGGCTGCAGAATAACATCGCATCCTTTTGGTTTTCATTAAATCACTGATGAGCAGGAAAATGTAAACGGGGAGAGCGACTGGGAAAGTGAGGCAGTTGCAGCTCTGTTGAAACTCCTTCTTTTTGAGTCACTCAGCAACAAGAGGCGTGAAGGTGACTCAGGCGTGAGAGCTCTTCACATCGAGAACAAAAAGCAATCAAGTGCAGTTAGCACCACTCCCGGAGTGGGGGTGGGGTGAGATAATTAGCTTTTGATTTCAGTTCCTCTGTTCAGAAACTGCCTTTTAAATTGAGGTGAACAGAAACTGCATTTCTAATAAGCACCATGGAATTTAGCAAGATTTTTTGAGTCGCTTCTCGTCGATTCCCACGCAGGTTTCCAACTCAGTTGATGTCGATGTGGCTCATGTCCAGGTGTGAACATCCCTGCAGCCAATTGCATAAAAGGCAAGGAAAGTGGCATCTCGAACTGGCCCCGAGGTCAGAGCATCCTCACAATGTGATCGGTCGTTCTCGGATTGTAATGCTACCTCCGGTGTTAGTGTGGAGAACATTCTTTGGGACTATTATTCTACAAAACAGACACAGTGACTGAAACTATGCTGCACGGTATGATGTGGAACACGGCCTGCTCAGCTTTGTTTATTTTCCCTGTAGTCCGGTGTGTTTCATGTTCCGTGTAAACGTGAAAGTTGTCCTATTTCGAGCAATGGGTGAAATCATTTAGCAAAGTAAGAATCGAAATTGCAGTAATGTCAAGCAGTTCATGGTTATTTGACCAAATCATAAGCGAACATGTATGCTCACGCACTCACAGATACATTTGTAGTTGAAAAGAGTCTGAGAAGATAGCCTCAGCTTTACCATTGATTTTTATCCGGATTGATGGGCTATCATTATCTGCTGCGAAATTGATATTGTAGCCGGGCACATCCACGCAGCCGTGCGAGTCCGAGAGGGATCATGGAACCCTTTTCACTTGACTTTCCATCTGTTGTTATGCAGGAGCTCAATTGGAAGTGAAAGAAAATGGGGAACTGGCGCAGTTGGTAGTGTGGCCGAGCGGTCTAAGGCGCTGGATTTAGGTTCCAGTCTCGACAGGGGCGTGGTTCGAATCCCACCACTGCCATTACTGCTGATCGACTGCAACGGTGCAGCTTGTTGAAATGCTGTTGCCACCACTGTGTTGTTTCGTTCGGAACAAAATTCGATTTGTTTCCTGGGAATTAACTGTCGAGTGGGAAAGTGCCAAATTTCCTCTGCTGTCATGATCGTGTTCGTCTCCCGCGTGGAAAATTGCAAACATCTCTACTGTTGCTTTACGTTCCAAGCATGTTGAGATTTTACTGGAACCGAATGGTGACTGCTATTTCATCGCTGTTGTGAAACAAAGTCCTGGCGTTGAGTCGATTCATCGTTATTTGGCTTTCTGGCGAGTGGGGGAAAATCGTTCCGATGAATTTTGATGTCATATGCTATTGAATTTCTCCAATTTCTTCGTTTCTGTCCGGAGACCCCTGAGGGAATGGTAATCTAATCGAGACTGTGTTTGGTGAAATTACTTTTTTGTGGCCATTCTTATTATGTTCTTTCTTTTCTCT